>NC_134928.1:1500000-1616200 GCF_051014615.1 Bombus vancouverensis nearcticus | reverse complement strand
ATTCGTTAAATTTATTATTCGTAAGACATATTATTCGTTACTCTTATTATTCGTTAAACTTATTATTCTTTAATCTAATTATTAGTTAAACTTACCGTCTGTTAATCTTATCATTCATTAAACTCAATATTCATAATATTTTGTAAAATCTTGTATATTCGCGTAAATATAATCTCTGTCTCGTAAAACGATGGCTAACTCAAACGAAGAATCGTTACGCGTCTTAAATTCTAATGTTAACTCGACATATTAGTATTTAGCTCACGTTAAATAACCATCGTTTCCTGTTTAACTCATTCGAAATAAATAAAAAAATCCTACATAATATTTATTAAATATTTCATTCAACGTGTCAGCGAATGTATTGTTACATAAATTGTTCTCCATATTAATTCCTTAATTATCATCAGAGAATGTCTGACCGATTTTAATGAACTTGAAATATGTAGGTAAGGGCATTCTTCTGTATAACTTTCCCTTATACATGTTATCGCCGTTCGATCTCAGTTCCCCCTAGGTATCCACAAGAATCTTAGAAGAAGAAAAAGAAAAGAAGTAGTTGGTTGGGTTAGTGTGGTATCCGGTTGCCTAATGGCCGGAAATATTTTTCGTTGAATCCATTAATATATGGAATGTTGCACTTTATTTTCTTCTTCAATTGGTTAAAATAATGTATACAAAATGTGCCCAAAATGCAAACTAATGATAACCGCGCACGATCTCAACTTTTAAATAATTTTCACATTTGCTACATTTTTCTATTCATTTTTCTATTTATTTGGCTAATAAATTATTTTCTGAAAAAATAATTTTCAAGTCGTTTTTGAAGTAGTTCATTCAAATTTAATTCTAACGAGTTATTTAAACGGTTAATTTTTTATACCTCGGGAAACACGTTCGAAGTATGACATATTTCATCGTGTTATGAATTATTATATTATATTTCATCGTTATTTATTAATTGTACGAAACAGAAGTTTCATAATTAAACACAATGCACAAATATAAGTATTTATAATATAAATATAAAACATATTTATGTAGAGACACGTAAAATAAACTGTATGTGCTGACGTACGGTTAAAATCCTCTTAAATTCATTTGCATTTATAAAAATTTATAAAAGCGCCATTTATAAAAGAGCTTCCTGCAGCAGTTATGTATAGATTGGTATAGATATAAATGTATAAAGTATGCATTTACAAAGTTGACTGTAAACAAAGTGTGAAAATATTTTTTTTTTAAAGATGTTTGTTGGAATACAACGATATCAGTCGCATGCGGATAGAGTGTTTGATCGTACAGATTCTTCCATTCGTTGCCCAGCGCCATCCCCACTAGCGTACGTTCGTTAGATGTACCGCGGCGGCTGGCGCGTGCATGCTCTTCCGAGAACTCGGCGGAAGAAACCTAAGGATATGGATGGAACATTGGGCACGTCGGTGTCGCGCCTTGACAGAGTAGCGCTCTGTATCGAGAAGCTGCTAGAAAGTTCCGTGGCACGTGACGTCACACAGAGACATCTACTCAGGTCACACTCATTATAGAGAGTGGGGGTTCAAAATCTTTACAAGCGCCACAGGTCACTAAGGCAGTTAGTCTGTGAATAACTAGCCAACTGTCTACATTCCAGAACGCACATTTATAACTCTCGAAATAATTGTTTAATAAATATCACATTATATTATTTCAACATAAACATTGTGTCTTCCACAGAATATTAATCCTAATTCCAAGATTAAATTCTAACAATGTTTATTTTTTTTTCTTTTTTTTTTTATTTGTTGAAATTAAAATCAATTCTGGCGTTGAGAATTTTCAGTAATTTTTCTGGCGTGGCGCAGTGACATGGCTGTTTATTTACAATAAGTTAATACTTATTATAGATAGGTATAATTTATAAGTATTATAAGTAAGTGCAAATGCTTAATTTGGATAATTAAATGAATCTAACGTTTAGGTCTAGCGGGTAGTGCCTCTTCAGCCTGCGAATCTGGTCCGTCGTATCGAGTAGTCCAGTGATTAGGGGGTTTCGGTGTTTGTTGATTCTTTTGCTATATCTGTCGCTATATTTTGCTATTTCCTCTTTGACAGTGGGTATCTTGAGGTCGCGGTGTATTGTTTCATTGGTTACATACCAAGGTGCGTCAATTAGGGATCTTAGCGTTTTCGATTGAAAGCGTTGGAGTATTTCAATGTTGGAGTTACTTGCTGTTCCCCATAGTTGGATTCCGTAGGTCCAGACAGGTTTTATTACGGTCTTGTAGAGGGTAATTTTATTCTGTATGTTTAGTTTGGAGCGTCCGCCCGTGAGCCAATAGAGTCTTTTTAGTTTGTCCTTTAGTTGCTTCGTTTTATCTGAGATGTGTGTCTTCCACGTTAGTCTCCTATCCAGGGGCATGTCCATGTCGCTATTGTTATCTCGTTTGATATAGGTAAGTCGGCAGTGTAGATGGAGTACAGTAGGGGTCCGAGGACACTACCTTGGGGTATGCCGGATTCTATTGGGAATGTTGCGGAAGTGGCGTCTAGGCATTTAACCATGAATTGTCTATTGGTTAGGTAGGATTTTAGGATGGAGTAGTAGGGGTGAGGTAGGATCTTTTTAAGCTTGTATAGTAGCCCTTCCTGCCATACTTTGTCGAAAGCCTGTTGGATGTCTAGGAAAACCGCTGAGCAATATTTTTTCTTTTCGAGTGTTTGGTTGATCGTATGAGTTAGGCGGTGGATTTGCTCTACTGTTGAATGATGTTTTCGGAAGCCGAATTGGTGATCTGGGAGTGTTTTCAAGTTCTCTAGGATTGGAAGGAGTCGGTTCGTGAGCATCTTCTCGAATAGTTTGGACAGGGTAGGTAAAAGACTGATTGGGCGATAGGAGCTGGTTTCGTATATCGGTTTACCGGGTTTAGGGATGAGGGTAATCAATGAGATTTTCCAGGCCCTAGGATAGTGTTCAAGGCGAAGGATAGCATTAAAAATCCATGTGATGAGTGCGATCCCTTTTATGGGAAGTTCCTTGATTGCTTTATCGTCTATTAGGTCGTGCCTTGCTGCTTTCTTGGGATTTAGGGGACTGACCCGAACCGGCTGACAGCGGAAACGATCAACACAACCATAAAAAGAAGACTAAAAGGGAAACGCCCAGCAGATCTCACAAAGGATATATCTTAACAAACACGAAGACGGTACCCCATTGGGGGTAGCCACCCACATGATAATCAAACAGATAAAAAATTCTACCAAATGTCCAAATTGGACAAATTGTAAATGTGAAATTTTAAATAAAAATAAAAAAAAATGCATCTTCGTAGAAAAAAAAAAGAAAAAAAAATCATTGTTGAAGTTATCTGTTCGAGGCACGTGTGATAAATGCGTAACAGAAATATATTTGAGTATAAGTGTAACTGTAAGTATAAGTATAAATATAAGGGTATACTAATCCAGATCCACATTCTGGCAGCGTTACACTACAACAGAGTTTCGAAGCCATGAGTCTATTTATAGAACTACGAAGACTGGCCCGTCTATATGTCGGATTTTTTCCAAAATCGATCTCGTGCGCGCTTACCATCGAATTCCCATCGCGCCGGAGGACGTACCGAAAACTGCGATTACTACCCCTTTCGGCCTTTTCGAAGCGACTAGTATGATGATTGGGCTCCGAAACGCCGCCCAAACGTGCCAAAGATTCGTGGACGAAATCACGGGAGGCCTCGATTTCGTCTACGCGTATATCGATGATTTTTTAATCGCGTCCGACACCGAGGAACAACACCGCGAACACTTGCGGATTTTGTTCAATCGCCTCGACGAATACGGGGTCGTTATAAACCTCGCAAAATGCGAATTTGGCGTGCGCGAAATTCAATTTCTTGGCTATACCGTTACCGCGGAGGGGACAAAACCTCTGGCTGAACGCGCTGACGCGACAATCAAAGCACCGCGACCTGGTACTGTTAAGGAACTGCGAAGATACTTCGGTATGATCAACTTTTATCGACGTTTCATACCGGTCAATGATACTTGGCAGCCTCTGCGTTTCATCACGAAATTCCTATCCCTCCCGCAACGAAAGTACGGGATACATACATATGTATTTTCTTGCTCTTCCAACCCATTGCCGTTGCGGTCATTTGTTGCAAATTCGATCGTTTGCATCTGACCTAAATCTTGAGGTTAAAATTTTCTGTTACAAATTATTAATTAGACCTATTTATAACTTATGCTAATCCCATATGTTATAAAATTTCTGCCAGTGCGGTGGTAAACGCAAGGCTAGGCATCTTGAAAATAAGTGCATTAGAAGAAGCAGGAATTATTTTAGAACGACCATCTCTTACTACAAGAATTATAATAGCAGCAAAAATATATTATTAAGAGCTTCATAATAGATTTAATAATAATGATTTAATTAAGGGAATTATTTACCTTTACCCTTTGTATTTAGAGAGGGCTATGAAAAATGTACATCTCCTTCAAGAGGCTAATTAGAATACTTCCTATGATGTACATTACCACATTAAGAATCAAATTCTTTCCAATGAGCTAGAAGCTCGGCGGGGCAGTTGGCTATGGTCTTTAAGGTCGAGAATTGAAGGTGACGCGTCGCGAGTTCGAATCCTCGGTATGTAAAGATCCGAGATTAAAGGGACGGAAAACCAAAATTTCTGCTTACAACAGGCAAGCGGCCAGCCCCTCCCTTGCTTGTGGTGTGGGCGTACTTTCGGGGAGTGCGCTTGGTAAAGGTGTGTTTGGTGTTAAGCACCCGGGGGCCCGAGGGCCACACTCGCGCACTAGTCTACCGTCGTCCCGCCCGTGGAGGTTTTAGCCGGTAAGAATCCGGCACTACCTTCTGCCCGTCCCCACAGGGTTGTAAGGTGTCTATGAAGATTTCCTCCACGTAAAAAAAAAAAAAAAATTTTTTTTTGTAGTACGGAAGGAGACATGCTTAACACTCCCGTAGACAAGGATGGAACACATATATAAATGGTTAGGTGAGATTATTTTCATAAAAAATGAATTTTTGATCAATATCCAAACGTGTTATATTGTATATCAATTGTATAAATAAGAAGAAAGGATTAATATATCCTTTTAAACTTTGCATGCTGCACAAAAATACAGAACACATTTATTCGCAATATATTCTAATAGAGTTTCATTCGTTTGAAAAGACACAAAAGAGTTTGTCGACATTTCTTAAACATGATCGAAATTGATTGCAATATACTTGCGTCTACAGTTTGCTACTGGAACAGACGATTGTCAGAGATGTACTTACATACGTTTAAGGCGGATCGTATTGTTGTGCCTTGGAGTGACAACGTTGTTTTGCTCTGCTAGGTCTAAAGGTAAACAAATTCCGAACAAAACATTATCGTCGTTCTTTCTAATCGTCATCCGGAGTGACATTTGAAATTTTTATAATGCCATCGTTCGATACGAATAGACGAACGTCCTTTCTAGGACGATCATTATAACAGGTCATACAGTGGAATAGCAAGCGTAGAGTTGAAGGTGCGACTATTACAACTGGCATACACTATCTTTGTACTTGTATTTAAAGTGATTTTAATATACACTGACTGTTACATTTTTATCACTCCTCTCTTTAATAAACCAACTAACACGTAGAATGTACCACATCAGCTCGTAATTTTTGGAATAAGATACGAGATGTTCTACATAATCCATATATTCCTTGTCTTTGTTTTCAAACTGAACAGTATCTAGAAGTTATCTGCAAATCCGGATATATTCCATCTAAAGCATTTATTTTCTGAGATTCCTTAGATTTATAGATTAGCATAAGAAATATTTACCGATCATGCGTATTACTGTACGACAAATGTTTGATATATACTTTTAACAATTATTGTGCCGATTTAAAATATTCATAACCAAGGTTATATATGTCGGAGATGAAAGAACACCGGAGCCTTTCGAATTTTGGATAATTCCCTAACATTGTAACCTAGAGTCTACTGTAGCTGTAATTAAACAATTGTAGTTATTCAATCCGATTGTAATTGTTTGAGAGTTGTGATAATGAGCTTGGGCTCGAGGCGACAGCCAGTCGCCGAACGTAGCCGCGGTCACGGGATGAACGCTTTGTCTAACAAAGGCATGGAATAATTCTATAGCTCTCCTTGAAAAGGAAATAGTTGTAACACTCAACAGTAAACATTCCAACTGCCTCTGTCCGGTAGCGCGCCACACGCAGACCCTATTCTTCGAGTAAGATGATTGCCAGATGTCGATGCGTCTCCGCAGTACATGTTCAGCTAGCTCGAGGGCCCGTTATAAATCTAAACAGAAATAAACTAAACATAGCACCCAGCCTCGAGCTTACCTTCGACCATACGCCCATAATAATTACATACAGAAACAAACCAATACTTTACAGCAGCACAGAGAAGCTATGCAATAAAACCACCAAATGGCAAAGAAATAATAGAGAGCAAAGAAATAATAGAGAGCAAAGAAATAATAGAGAGCAAAATCAGCTGCAACATCCCACTGAAAACACCCGAACACATCGATCAAGCAGTAACAACGCTCACAGAAACTATCCAAGAAGTGGTGTTGGTTTCATATTTTTCCAATCTTTTTTACTTAACAATATACTTTCAATAATCTATAATTGAAGCATCGAAAAACATTAATGTTTTAGTATTACACTATTACCATACATTACATCATTCTTATTTTTACACACATTTATATTTTTCTAAATATTCGTTTTCTGTACATCAAAAGCTGTTGAGATTTATCTCGGAATAGAGAGTAAAAATGCATGGATGAATGTAATAAGATAACAAGATAACAACAATAACAGAGATAAAAAAAGGGCAGAAAATAGCGTGCAATTAAAAATTTTAGCGGGTTTAAAGAAAAAAATGTGTCTTATAAAAAGAAAAAATAAACATTAAGGTGCTATAACAATTATTTAAATAAACTGTTTGATGAACTTTTTTAGTTCATCGAGAAGGAGAATATATAATAATTTTAATCCTTTTTTGGTTTTTCGTTTCAGTCAAGAATTACGAGGTGGATCTTTCACGCCGATTGAAAACTGCAGCTCATGAAATAGGATTAGAAATCTGTTATAATTTTTCTTTTTACTTAAAAAAAGATTTGTTTGTGTTCGTTAAATATATATAAAATCATATCTCAAAATTCAACAAATTCGTTTCTTTCTTACCCTTCTAAAAAAAATCACAAAAAGACGCTGTTTTAGAACATTCTAATTCAGGGCATTCCCTTAATACATCTGCAGAATCTACGAAAGAAGCAAAAATATTTAGTTAATTCCGACAGATTTCAAAATATATTAATTCATAGGAAATCATGAAAAATTTTGCACAGATATTTATAGTGTACGTTTTGAAAAATAATTAATCTACATACATGTTATGTTTTCTAGAATTAAGCATTAGATTCAACCAGAATCAAACATACGATAAACATTTATTATTCAAGTTATACCACACCAGAATAATTTACTTATAATTCTCAAAGAGAATTGATTGTAAAATTCTTCCAAATAAAAAAAAAAGAAAAATGTTATCTTTTCGATACATATTCATACAATCTAACATGACATGATGACAAATTTTAAACAAAATTTTCTATTTCGTCGTGTATACTATTATCTTCATTGTATATAATTTTCACAAATAGTTTGATATGATAACTTCATTGCAATAAACAAAAATGATAGAAATAAAAAATAAATGAAAATAAAAAATATAGATGAAAAATAGAATTTAAATTATTACTATTTAAAATACAGCTGAAATAATTTTTCTGCAGAGATGGCAATGTTTTCCTACCTGTATCGAAGTGTAAGAAATTATGCAAATATGATATTTCAATCTTTGACACTAACAGTGAAATGTATTTTATAACTAGAAATGAAGACAGAAACTATAAGTAGTATTATTGTCATTATAAGCATCGTAATTGATATTATATGTATACGTGTGTATACTTACATACGTATATATGTATATGTCGGAGGTAAAAGGAAAGCCGAAGCCTTTCCTTGGAAATTTTGGGAACATCCTCTAGTACTTTAGCCTATATTTTATTATAGCTGTAATTGTTTAAAATTTGTGATAGCGAGATTGGGTTCGAGGTGACAATTGGTCGCCGAACGTAGCCACGGTCACGAGATAAACGTTTTGCCTAAGGGAGGTCTGGAGTGGTTGTATGGGTTTTCCGAGAAGTGTGATCGTGGCGGCATGCGCCCTCTAGAGCGGGCCTAGCCACGTGTGAGGTTACCTCGAAGGTGCCGAGACAATGGGACATACATTGTATCAATAAACAAACTCCAGGCAGAAACTACCTAGCAACGGCGTTCCGAACTTTTCGATGCTTCTAACGAGTGCGTATCGAATTGCAGACGAGGCTGGCATTCGTGCGATTGCCTTGGAGAGTGACGCATCGAGTATTTTCGTCAATCGTATTTTGCGCCTAAGATTATTTTTTACGCTTAGTAAAGAGTTATCTCGTTGGCCGTGGATTCGTTTGAACCCAACAAAAACATTGTTAATAGTGTACATTAAATTCATTATTCGTAAATCATATTATTCATTAACTTCATTGTTTATCAAATTTATTATTCATTAGACTTAATTATTTGTTAAGCTTAGTGATAGTCTTGTATATACGTGTACATATAATCTCGGCTTTGTGAAACGATGGCTAGTCCACGCGAAGAGTTATCACGCGCCCAAAATTCCGATCTTAACCCGACATATATATATAAAGAATATATAAAGAATAAGTTGATTAAAATTTTGAACACAAATAGAAATTTAACGTTAATTATTCTCATTTTTAACCTTTAACGCTCCCACTTTTAATTGTGAATATCGACCGACAACTCCAACTTATTCTCATTATACTTCGATTTGCAAGTTTTTAACACTTTACCGACCGATAGCCGAATAATCGCTTTTTTGTCGTCGACACTTACCGACTGATAGACTATTAATCGGCTATTACTATAATTAAAAGCTATTACTTATAATTCTCCATGAGAATTGGTTGTAAAATTCTTTCAATTAAAAAAAAAAAGGAAAAAAGTTTTTAAGTACCAGATTTTAAAAAAGGTACCGCACCGCACCGCACATAGGTGGTGCTTGAGAGGCACACTTGGAGCGTTAAATGTTAAGAGGAGATATAAATTTGTAAATTTATCAAATACAAAAATATTATTCAGAAATACTTGAAAAACTTTGACATTTTTTAGGAAAAAACTTGTTTTGCAACAACAAAAAGTTATCAATGTACAATGGAAGCTTCCCACACTAAAAAGGAAAAGAGGAACAAAAGTAGATTTGGAGAATTCACGTACGAAAATAAGACTAATTAACGTGAAAACCAATATTAAGTGGTTAGAAGATTCGTAAACGTCAAATAGATGTATAACATTACAAAACATCAGTTTTTTTTTTTTTTTATTTGTTGAAATTACAATCAATTCTCGCGTTGAGAATTTTCAGTAATTTTTCTGGCGTGGCGCAGTGACATGGCTGTTTATTTACAATAAGTTAATACTTATTATAGATAGGTATAATTTATAAGTATTATAAGTAAGTGCAAATGCTTAATTTGGATAATTAAATGAATCTAACGTTTAGGTCTAGCGGGTAGTGCCTCTTCAGCCTGCGAATCTGGTCCGTCGTATCGAGTAGTCCAGTGATTAGGGGGTTTCGGTGTTTGTTGATTCTTTTGCTATATCTGTCGCTATATTTTGCTATTTCCTCTTTGACGGTGGGTATCTTGAGGTCGCGGTGTATTGTTTCATTGGTTACATACCAAGGTGCGTCAATTAGGGATCTTAGCGTTTTCGATTGAAAGCGTTGGAGTATTTCGATGTTGGAGTTACTTGCTGTTCCCCATAGTTGAATTCCGTAGGTCCAGACAGGTTTTATTGCGGTCTTGTAGAGGGTAATTTTATTCTGTATGTTTAGTTTGGAGCGTCGGCCCGTGAGCCAATAGAGTTTTTTTAGTTTGTCCTTTAGTTGCTTCGTTTTATCTGAGATGTGTGTCTTCCACGTTAGTCTCCTGTCCAGGGTCATGCCCAGGTATCGGACTGTGTCCCTGCTAGGAACTGTTGCATTGTTGATGGTGACCTGGGGGCAGGATTGTTTTCGGAGCGTGAAGGTTACATGTGAGGATTTCTTTTCGTTGACTTTGAAGCCCCATTTGTGAAACCACTTTTCCATGCAGTCGAGACTTCGCTGGAGAGTGGATGAGGCTATTACCGGGTCTGCGTGGGTAGCTAATAGCGCTGTGTCGTCTGCAAATGTCGCTATTGTTATATCGTTTGATATAGGTAGGTCGGCAGTGTAGATGGAGTACAGTAGGGGTCCGAGGACACTACCTTGGGGTATGCCGGCTTCTATTGGGAATGTTGCGGAAGTGGCGTCTAGGCATTTAACCATGAATTGTCTATTGGTTAGGTAAGATTTTAGGATGGAGTAGTAGGGGTGAGGTAGGATCTTTTTAATCTTGTATAGTAGCCCTTCATGCCATACTTTGTCGAATGCCTGTTGGATGTCTAGGAAAACCGCTGAGCAATATTTTTTCTTTTCGAGTGTTTGGCTGATCGTATGAGTTAAGCGGTGGATTTGCTCTACTGTAGAATGATGTTTTCGGAAGCCGAATTGGTGATCTGGGAGTGTTTTCAAGTTCTCTAGGATTGGAAGGAGTCGGTTCGTGAGCATCTTCTCGAATAGTTTGGACAGGGTAGGTAAAAGACTGATTGGGCGATAGGAGCTGGTTTCGTATATCGGTTTACCGGGTTTAGGGATGAGGGTAATCAATGAGATTTTCCAGGCCTTAGGATAGTGTTCCAGGCGAAGGATAGCATTAAAAATCCATGTGATGAGTGCTATCCCTTTTGTGGGAAGTTCCTTGATTGCTTTATTGCCTGTTAGGTCGTGTCCTGCTGCTTTCTTGGGGTTTAGGCGACTGATTGTTTCTATAGTCTCTGCAGAGGAGAAGGGTTTGATAGGAGGGGACATTTGGAAGGGGGTGTGCAGGTATTCGGTAACGTCCGCGGCGGCTTTGGGGGAATGGGGTTTGAATATTTCTGACAAGTGTTTAGCAAACAGATCGGCTTTTTCTGTAGGGCTTCGCGCCCATCTACCTTGCGGACGGCGGATAGGTGGGATTATTTGTGGGGGGCGTGTGAGTTTCCTGGAGGCCTTCCATAGTGAGTAGTTGGCGTCGGCTGTGGGGGATAAGCTGGCGAGGTATTTATGGAAGCAGTCGTTTTTATAGTTCTTTAAGGTTCTGGATAGCTTTCTAGTTGCGTTGTTAAGTTTGCGTTTGTCCTCCGGTGTTCTATGGGTCTGCCATACTCTTCTTAGTCTACGTTTTTCTGCTATTTTTTTTAGTATGTATTGGGGATATTCTTGTTTGCTGTTGGATGGCTTTGTCGGTGTGGAGAGGCGGATTGCGTTTATTATGCTCGTGTTTAAGTATTCCGTGGCTGCTTCGATATCTTCCTTTGTTTTTAGTGGGGTGAAGGCTGAGGTTGAGTGTGTAAAGACTTCTCTGAAGAGCTGCCAGTTGGTGTGTTGGTTGTGAATGGAGCCATTAGGTGTATTCTCGATGATTGTTGAACTGACTGTTGCTATCACGGGAGAATGATCAGAGGAGAGATCAGCCGAGGAGTTGATCTGGACGTGTCTTGATGGGATATTTTTAGTTATGAAGAAGTCGAGAAGGTCGGGTATTTTGTTGGTGTCAGTGGGCCAGTATGTGGGTTCGTATGTGGTGAGGTAGTTGTTGTTTATTATGCTGTTTAAGAGGTTTTTGCCTCTTGCTGTAACCAGTCTGCTGCCCCATTGGATGTGCTTGGTGTTATAGTCTCCTCCAACTATGAATCTATTGCCCAGGGTGTCCAGAAAGTTATCAAAGTCTTCGTTGGCGATGGAGTGTCTGGGAGGGCAGTATACTGCTGAGGTGGTGATTGAGCCATGACAGTCTTCTATTGCTACGTTTGTTGCTTGGAGGTAGTCTTTCTGGAATGATGGAAGTTCGTAGTGCTTAATACTTGCTTTGATTATTATTCCGGTGCCACCGTGGGCCTTTCCGCTGGGGTGTTGGGTATGGTAGAATTTGTAACCATTTATTTTCAGGTAGCTCTTGTCGGTGAAGTGGGTTTCCGATACGAGCATTACGTCGATTTGCTGGTGTTTTAAGAAGAGTTCTAGTTCAAGTTTGTGTTGCGCTAGACCGTTGGCGTTCCAGAGTGCTATGCGCCTTGGTTTTATTTTGAGTCGGGGCGTGCTAATTTTTCCACGATGAGTGTTAGTAGCGATAGCAAGTGATTTATTTGCTCTGATTGTTTCTCTATTAGCTTTTCAAGCCTTGAGGAGTTGTCTGTGTTAGGTGGGTTGGGGACACTGTTTTGGGGAAGGTACCTTTGGCTGTTCGGGTTATTTTGGATGCCTTGTACTGCTTGGGCATAGGAGGTTGAGGTGGAGATGAATTTGGTAGGACTGGGTGTTTGGTTGGTTGAGGGGGTTGGGGTAGTCGTGAATTTCGGTGGGCTGGGTGTTTGGTTGGATACCTCTTTTGCTCTGAGCTTAGGGTACCTGTTCGTGTATAGTGTTTTATATGCTGGGCAGTCTTTGTAGTTGGCAGGGTGGTCCCCTTGGCAGTGGATGCATTTCGCTGGGGTTTCCGGTGATTTGGCGCACTGGTCAGTGGAGTGAGTGCCTGCGCATTTAACGCAGCGGAAAGTATGGTTGCAGTATTTCTGCGTATGACCGTACCTTTGGCACCTTTTGCATTGCACCATTTCTTTTTTCACGAGCGGTGGTTCGATCTTTACTATCGCGTTCATTAGGCGACTGATGTTGTAGATTTCCTTATTGTTCGGCTTTTGTTTAATGTCTAGGAAGAATAAGGATAACGGGTCTTTCGAGACTCTATGCCTTATATTACTTACGTTGATGACTTCGTGGCCGAGTTTTGAGAGTTCGTATTTGAGTACGTCTATGTCTGCTGAGTGGTGTACGTTTCGTAGGACCACCCGGAAAGGCCTTTCCTGTTTGAGTTGGTAGGTGTGGAAGTTGGCGTTCAGGGTCCTGAGTGTCTTGGTGAGTTTTCTGTAAGCTTCTGGGTTCGTCGGCAGTATTTTTACTTTATTGTTGCTTATCTTAAGGTTATATTCCTCCTTGCTGATATCTCTCTCTAGGGACTTGATCATTGTCTGTATGTCAATGATGTCGTTCACAAATATTGGTGGGGGAGGGGGGATTCTCTGTGAGTGTTGGTTTGGTGGCAGTTCTACGATTTCCATGGCGTCGTTTGAGGATTCCAATACGGCGAACCTGTTGTGTGTGTTTATTTGCGTTGCTGTTTCTATTTTCCTTTTCTTTGTAGTATTAGCGTCGTTAGTGCGGAGAGTTCTGCTACACTTCTGCCACGGGGGGGTAGCACGGGGTATCATCGAGCTAGTTAATTCGGAATGAACAACTAGTCGTGAGGCTGTGAGGCTAGTATTCGGGTTGGGGTTAGGTGCGTGGGATTTCTTCTCCCTAAAGGGTAAGGAACACCTAGCTGTGTTCTCTTTCGACGGTTGGGCGACACGTGTTGTTTTCGGACTACGCTGGGCACTGGAGACACGTCTGCACGCTTCGGCACTCCACAACGAACTACAAAACATCAGTGATGAGAATTTATAAAATCATTCTACTTTTATATCACACACTATACATTAAATGTAATGTAAATTAAATAAGACAAGGAAACGTTAAAACTACATATAAGAACCAAAAAACATATAACGAAACAATTGGAAGAACAAATGAAATTACAAGAGCTCGATTCAGACGCATACAGGATAGTAAGAAATATTCCAAAAAATAAAAATGTAAATTATTATACCTACTAAGCAAAGATATTAAAAGGTTTCAGGTTACAATAAAAGAATTATACCCAAAACTTTTTTCTTATTTGGTAGACTTTTCACAATCAATTCTCATTGAGAATTATAAGTAAATTAAACACCCAAAACTTGACATAAAATATATCAAAACAGATCTATTGGAAAGGAGACACACGCTACACAACGTAATTTACTTAAGCGAAAGTGTCGCTTTAACACCATTGTCAATGTTTCTCTCTGAACGTGAATAAGACGGTATGTGATACGTTTATAAAAGTATAAACGCCAAGAGCTAATAATAATATTCCACAGTGTGTGTTACGACCGTTCGCGGAGAGACGCGGTCGCTAGGAGAACGCGTCAGCGAGATCATGTTAATCGACGCCGCGAAATAGTCGTTCCCCTGTTTCGTTTAGGATAACAGAGGTGGTTTAATGAATGTAACACTGTATTAACAGGTTAACATAGAACAATATATTTTACAATAATATGATGAAGATGTTACAGAATTTTGGCTCGACTTTGATCTCTAGATAAATTCGTTTGCTCGTCAGATTGTCGAAGTATCACGTTTGACTCGTCAGAAGGAACTGCCCGCCCTTCGATTATTTTCGTCTTTTCAGGAAGGCGACCCCCACTACGTTCGGATCACGCCACATTCTTTTACGCGAGGTAAAATAACGGTCACGAGTCCACGTTGCTGGAGGTCGCCCTGCTTAATGAACCATGCGCTTGCCACTACAATGTTTGTTGGCGGGGAGCCGCGACGATCCGTCTGCGACGTTGTAGGACCGCGAGCGACGGTTAGAAAATACAGCCGGTGGTAAGCTTCGTGGCGTAACAGTGTGTGAACGACATGGACGCACGAAAAATTATTGTAATAAATTACCGACTCGTGTCAAATGTTCAGGTATGTGTCTCTCGATTAATTGCTCATATGTAAAAAAATAAAAAAGGTAATCTGTGCAAATTGCAGAAACAATCATCCGGCAAGCTACAAATATTGGATTGTAAGGAAGGAGCTGCAAAAAAATTATTTCTTTCAATTATCACCAGCCATTTAGTATCCATTTATATTATTATTCGGTTTATAGTCAAATGGCTAACAATGTTTAAACATACAAGAACCAAATATCGACTGCATTAACGAGTAACAAATTTTAAGCAGAAATGATAAAAGAAAGCAATAATCAAAAACTTAAAGAAACAACGGAAAAGACCTGAATACGATATAATAACAGCAAAGATATTAAAAGAAATTCCGGACAAAGGAGTAAGATTTTTATTTTCAGGCTAGGGAATTTTCCACAGATATGGAAACGTGCACAGATAGTGTTAGAAAAAGCAAATAAGTATTTAATACCACCATCCGCTTATAACCAGTAACTTTCCTTCCAATTATATCTATATTGTATTCTGGCTTTTCTTTGAATCTGTTAATCGTATGTTGTGTCGTGTCTTACCTTGTTATGTAGTATTTAACCAGGATCATTTTTTCCACCAACGTTTAAGAACGGATGGCTTTAAGCCGAACGTAAATGTTGAATCATACGAGGATCAGAGACACCACCAGCAGCGTCAGGCTTTTAACCTTTCTTATATTTTCCCACACAGGAATTTTACAAAAACTCTTCCAACCATTCCATAACCAGCTATCGACGAGACAAGCCAACTTTCTTTTTCCAGAAATTCTCTGCAAGCCATGGATAGGATAGAAACAAGAGGAATCGTGTACTATTGGATTGGCAACTAAGTGATAGCGGATTTTGCCATTAAGTGGTAATGACAAGATCCGCAATCATTTAGTTGCCAACCTAATGTATTATAGTTTGAATGTATATGTTGATATTAAAACTATTCGATTCTTCGATCCATACTATGGAATCCAACATCCAAAATAGTAGAGAAGACAATTGACAAAAGATGAATGGATGAAATAATAGCTAAATCCCTTTCTTTTTTGTACGTGGAGAAATGCTCATGGACGCTTTGTTGGTGCTGCAGCAGCATAGCAGTGTTGGACTCTTACCGACTAAAATGGAATGCCACAGAACCTCTTGCAACTTACGGCTGGTGCACTCTCCTAAAAGTTTCCTAACTGATTAATTTGGCGCTAGCGGACGCCATTGCCGCTAGCGCCACCTCCCTGAAAGTCGCGACCCACGGCTGGCGGGGCGGAGCGGTCCAGGGCCACCAGACCACCATCTCCCTCGGCCGCATTAAAAAACAATTTTTTTTTCTTTTCTTTTGTTTTTTCTTTTCTTTCTTTTTTGTTATTTTTATGTTTTTCTTTCTTTTTGTCCTTTCGTTTCAGTTGTTAGTGATTGCCTGTGTTTTTTATTTTTTCTTTTTTTTTCGTGGAGGAAGTCTCATAGACAACTTCTTATCTCACCATCGTGTTGGCCGGGCGTTACAGGGCGGCGGCAGAAGGTAGTGTGTCGGCCGGACTCTTACCGACTAAGATCTCCACAGTCAAAATGGTAGAAACATGGTCGGAAGTGTGAGTGGTCGTCGGCCCTGGGGTGCTTACCAAGCAACTCTACCAAGCACTCGCGGAAAGTACGAACACAACGCGCATGGGAGCGCTCCGGCTTACCTCTGTCGTATATTAGCTTTTGAGAGAGATTTTGGGTTTTCCATCCTTTGGAAATATATCCAGGGCGAGGATTCGAATTCACGATGCGACGTCTTCAATCCCGGGCCATAACGAGTGTAGCTTTTTTTTTTATAATGTTTATTGACCAGTAGATGAATGTGTCAGGTAGATGATACATTTACACTGTACATGTGAATGTGTGCGTAAGCGTCAGAGGACGTGCAGGGCTCAGTTGAGACAAAAGACGATTGGTAGCTGTTAGAAGAATCTATTAGAATAGTCTGTTGACAAGAATCGTGCGCGTAAGAAGGTTATCGAGGTCTTCAGAGTGTAATATATGTCGGACATGAAAGGACATCGAAGCCTCCCCTTTGGAACTTCGGGATAATCCCCTAACACCGTAATCTAAATTCTATCATAGGCGTAATTAAACAATCGTCGTCTTTCGATCCGATTGTATTTGTTCGAGATTTGTGATAATGAGCTTGGGCTCGAGGCGACAGCCAGTCGCGGAACGTGGCTAGCATCTTTTTCTAACTATCGATATGGAGATTGACCAATTAGCAGCAACGTCAATTTCCCTTACTTTCCGAACGAAGACTATCCCCGATGAATCCCATGATCTCGTGTCCTTGGACACACCCCATCGTAGTTTTTCCTCTGTGGCATCGTTGGGACGGAAAGTCATTCTTTCTTGCGATCTCATCGACGAAAAGAGTAACACCTTACGATCAGTGAATATTACGCGTCCGACTTAGATTTTGTGACCACGTTCATCTATCATCCCGTCGACCGCGGATTCGTTATTGAACCTAGGAACATTGTCATTAGTTTCTCGAGTATGTAATTACCACGGTTACTTGTCCGGTTCTATAATAATCATATTTGCACTAGTCAATGTCTTCTCTATTGCATAACGACAATGTATAATCCGAACGAAGTTTCGTTTCACGCTCCGAACTCCATAAACAATGAACTTTGGTTGTGGGCCTGTTTAGGCAAAAGTACCGATACATGACGGTACGACATAGGCATACAATATTTTGTATGTCGGAATTACATTTTTTTAGCTTTACAATATATAAATTGGATTTAAGTCGCTATAGAGCGGAGCTTATATACCATGTAGTTTTTTCTTTCTATCTCTGTCCTGAAAACCTGGTCGCAAAAACAGGACAGTTCGTTAGTCTATTCGGTTTCGGAGGGGCTGTGGGATTTTGGAAAGGGGTCGGTGAGGGTGGACGGGGCGGGAAGGGAGGGGTGTCCTGTAGAATTATTTGCAATATTTACAAAGCTTACAATATTCACACTATTTTATACGGAGGGAGATTTGAGCGTTGCCGTTTTGTGGCTCTTTCTCTTGTTATTCTCTTTTTTATTATGGTTTCGGTATCCACCAATTTTTTTATGTTTTTTCTGTGATTGTCTTCTGTGTCTTTTTGGGGATGGGCCATGTTGTATCTCCACCTAGTGTCTACGGTTTGTCCATTTAAGTTCTTCTCGTAGAGTATTGTTTTAATCCCTATCTTTCTTTTTATATGGTATATTATTGGGATATTATTTTGGTCTTGGAGATAGTTTCTTTCGTCTAGGTATAAAAACGCTTCGGGCGGGGGGGGGGGGGGACCTAACCTGTTGTCAGTGTATTTTTGTAATACGAATCGTTTGGAAATAAGCAACCGAAGATTAAATTATTTTGTTTTATCTTTGCAGCTTGCGCGAAGTGGCTCCTTGTTAGTTTTAAGATGCTTTTCTTTTTATTTATTTATTTACATTTTACAATTTGTCCAGTAGGACATTTGGTAAAATATTATAGCTTAGTGGTATATTAATATAACATGTGTATGGTTACCCCCAGTGGGATACCATCTTCGAATTTGATTGATTTATTTCTTTAGTGTGGTGTGTGTTTGTTTGTTAGGTTATGTCCTTGTTTTAAGATGTGGCAGTCGATGCGGTGGTTGTTGGCTAAGTCGTAGATTCTTTTATTTTTGACGTATTTCTTGAATCTGCTGTGTTCGAATCTGTAAGTACTCAGGCAAGCCCTGATGCATTTTCCTTCGAATATGCGAATTTTTTCCATCAGGGAAGCTGATATGTTGTACCAGATTAGGCAGCTATAGGTTATGATCCGTCTGATTAGTGCTTGGTAGCACAGGATTTTTACTTTGCTGTTGCGACGCTTGGTGTAGAATAATCTTTTTGTTTTCTAGAATGCTTTGCTGACTTTGGAGAGTTGAATTTCGAGGTGCTGCTTGCAGTTTAATTTGTCGTCTATATTTACGCCTAGATATTTTACGTAATTTTTGTGTGGTATGAGCTCCCCTTCGTTTGCTTTTTCTCTTAATTGGAATTTTTTTAGAGTGTTCTCTTTCTATTGGGCCTTTTTCACTTGACTTGGGTCTAAACAGTATGGTTTCGCATTTGGATGCATTAATTTTTAGTTTCCATGTGTAGTAGTAATCGTTAATTTTGTCAAAAAGTTCTTGAAGTTCTGTTCTTATTGTTTAGGTGTAAAAGTGTTGTTCGTGATAATTGTTGCGCTGGCTGTAGATGTCGCTGATGGGGTAACTGCTGTTTTTCTTCTAATTGCGTTGAATTGATTTTCTGGGATTACGTTATTTATTGCGCAGAAGGAGGCTAGGGGGTTGTTTATGACTATTTCCAATACTTTGCTTATGTTGGGGAGGAGGCTTATAAGTCGTAGGTTTGCAGGTGATGAACCGTCTTTATTTTTTTGTAATGGCTATTAATTTGGCCTTTTTCCATTTTCCGGGGAAATACGTGTTATTTAGCGCAGTGTTGAAGAGTTCCGTGTAGTACCATTTTATTTTGTTAGGTAAGCGTTTGAGCAAAATGTTTGGCATGCCATCGAAGCCGTAGGATTTTTTCTTGTTTAGTTTGGAGAATATTATATTTAGTTGGCTGTAATTTGTAAAGTAGTTTATTTCTGGTTCTGGTTGTTTGGGGTTGTCCGAGGTGTTTTCGTTTGAGAATGTGCAAACTGTTTTATTTTGCGCTATGCCTTGTTCTATTTTATTTTTGAGTTTGTTTGTTTCGGCGATGATAATGCTGTTCAGTCGTTCTCGACCCATGTGGTCGTTTTGTGTGTGTGTTTTGGAAAAGTGGGTGCCGATAACGTTTAGTTTTTCCGTTGTTTTTTAACGAGCGTAGCTGGCTATCCGACCAAAAGCTAAATACGTAATCCTAGGCCAACAATTTAGATTCAGGAAGAATCAGAATACAGTAAAGTAAATACACAGAATGACCAGCGACGTAATTAGATCAACGGAAGGTGGAAAATACTGCACCGCGTTGCTTCTCAATGTGGAAAAAGCCTCCGCTAAAGATTGAATGATTTTATGTATTATGTGATAAAATGAAGGATTTTAAGGAAGTTAGAAACAATTCTGCTGAATAGCACATATAGAATTATTTTCTCCCACATTACGAATAGGTATTTGTATGTTAAAATTAGAAGTGTATGTGTCCTCTCTGAAAGAAATTAACTGTTCCACAAGAAAATGTCCTCGAACCCATTTTCTATTTTGTTTATTGCTAACAACGCTGAAAACGGAAACTTGTTCCTTCGCTACGTTCACATCTGAAAATAAGCTAGAAAAATTTGCGGAATGTGGGCAAATTGTAAAGTACAAATTAAATAATAAAAAAAAAAAAGAAAAAGAACATCTGAAAATATGCCATCCAAACATGGAAACATTAAAATAGCAAGAAGAAACGTAAAACGCACGTATATAATATAGAACGCTAAGCGAGAGATAACAAAATGCAATTAAACTCAAACAAGTTTTCGCACATTGTCTTCATTTTTAAGGAGAAAGAATCTTCTGAGATTAAATTGTTAAATCAGGAAATCCAACAAACAACTTCGGTTAAATACCTTGTACTGTATTTGGATCATAAGTTGGACTGGAAAACATTAAACACATAATGATAATGAGAAAGTCGTTGCACTATCTTACAGCAAGAACATTGAGCATGAGCAACAAATTACTAGTTTATAAAACCATAACAATAACTGTAGCAGCTAACTATAGAAACAAAGAAGAAATCATCCTGCCAACGGCTAGTCTCACGTATAGTTGAGGGTTGGATGATAAAATAAAATAGCTGAGTCGTAACACAACTATCAATTTTGCTTTTATTAAACTTTATTATGAATTCAGCAATCACAATGGAATATACACTGAATTAACACACATAAATCATTCCAATAACTTTATGCAAAACCTAGTTACACTTATACGTTAAGTATGCGATCGTTCTAAGGGTAGAAACTCGGTAAAAGGTGTTGCCTATTCTAAAGATGGAGACTGAGTCGTTTAGTGACGATGTTGTGGTGGAAGAAAGCTAGGGGTGGGTGTGTCTGAGGTCACGAGATGATCTGATTCGTTAAGGACAATTTTGGTTAGGAAAGCGAGAACGATAGACATTGCTTTTGATTGGAGAATCAACGTCGTTCCGGTGCCGTTGGAAAAGCAGAGGAACAAATAAAGTTCTTCTGTTTCACAAAAGAAGGATACATACATATGTATTTTCTTGTCCTTCTAACCCATTGCCGTTGCGGTCATTTGTTGCAAATTCGATCGTTTGCATCGGACGTAAATTTTGAGGTTAAAATCTTCTGTTACAAATTATTAATTAGACCTATTTATAACTTATGCTAATCCCATATGTTATAAAATCTCTGCCAGTGCGATGGAAAACGCAAGGCTAGGCATCTTGAAAATAAGTGCATTAGAAGAAGCAGCAATTATTTTAGAACGGCCATCTCTTACTACAAGAAGTATAATAGCAGCAAAAATATATTATTAAGAGCTTCATAATAGATTTAATAATAATGACTTAATTGAGGGAATTATTTACCTTTACTCCTTGTATTTAGAGAGGGCTATGAAAAATGTACATCTCCTTCAAGAGGCTAATTAGAATACTTCCTATGATGTACATTACCACATTAAGAATCAAATACTTTCCAATGAGCTAGAAGCTCGGCGGGACAGCTGGCTACGGTCGTTAAGGCCGAGAGATGAATGTGACGCGTCGCGAGTTCGAATCCTCGGTATGTAAGACTCCGACATTAAAGGGACGGAAAACCAAAATTTCTGCTTACAACAGGCAAGCGGCCAGCCCCTCCCTTGCTTGTGGTGTGGGCGTACTTTCTGGGAGTGCGCTTGGTAAAGGTGTTTGGTGTTAAGCACCCGGGGGCCCGAGGGCCACACTCGCACACTAGTCTACCGTCGTCCCGCCCGTGGAGGTTTTAGCCGGTAAGAATCCGGCACTACCTTCTACCCGTCTGCACAAGGGTGGTAAGAGGTGTCTATGAAGATTTCCTCCACGTAAAAAAAAAAAAAAAAAATTTTTTTTGTAGTACGGAAGGAGACATGTTTAACACTACCGTAGACAAGGATGGATCACATATATAAATGGTAAGGCACGGTCGCCTTTCGGCGGGACTTATCAGATCTTTTTGGAGGGACCGCGAAGGCTTCCGCCATCCCTCCGGATAACACAGATTATCTGTTAACCTTTTCTTGTGGCAAATGATCTTTACAGCTACATCCTTTCGAGCATTGCATTTCGAACAATATATTAGACGCGAATCTAGATGTTTGATCCATTGACATCGTGTAATCAAAAACGAAATAAGAAAGATAAAAAAATTTGATATACAACACAGTATTACCGAGTGAATTTACACTATTAATTACCAAATTCCAGACTTGAACAACATAATCATAGGCAAAACTTGGATACATACCGGTGATTAGAAGGTGGCGCCTACTGACATTCTGGATCAACTTCAGTAAACATATTTCTTTGAATGATGAAATTAAAGATGTTATACGAGTAGCAATAATATCGTAAACTGTTTATATTTTAATTAGACATAATGTTACTTATAAGCTTGTAAAAAGTTTCTATTTGTAAATTGGTTAGTTAATTATTTTGTTTTATTTTATTTATATGATCATATATTACTTTATATTCTTTTATTTTATTTGATGTTTCTTTATCTCCTTTATTTATTTTATTTCATCAGTATAATTTTCTTTAATCTGTTCTATCTTTTCTAATAATCTGTGTGTTCTGTAATTTTAAAGCCATTGGTTTGGATTCATTATATCTAATGTTTTATTGATCTGCGGCATTTCAGTCAATATCACACCATAATGTTATTATTATTATTATATTATATTACTATATGGTTATTATTATATTAAAACTGTTTTGAGAATAAACGCTAAAAAAGGTACACATTACACAGTTGTTCATCGAAATGACATTTGTTCATCGAAAAAAAAAGAAAAGTAAAGTAAGTTAAATAAAAAGGGGCACTCCATGCGTTAGGTGAGATTATTTTCAATCAAAAATGAATTTTTGATCAATATCCAAATGTGTTATGTTGTATATCAATTGTATAAATAACAAAAAAGGATTAATATATCCTTTCAAACTTTGCACGCTGCACCAAAATACAGAACACATTTACTCGCAATATATTTTAATACAGTTTCATTCGCTTGAAAAGATACAAAAGATTTTGATTGCAATATGCTTGCGTCTGCAGTTTGTTATTACCATCTTGCCGTCGGTGTACGGCCTGATCTCTGATGTGGATTAATGTTACACGCTCGTCGGCCCTGACACAACGATTCCCTTTTCAGCAGCTTTTTCGTTTCTATTATAGTACCGGGGAGAGATTACCGACATATAGACAATGTCGACGACAAAGGGCAAATGCCGACAAGCCGAAAAGGTGGGAAACTTCAATAGGCCTAACGGCCATCAATATATTTCGGCACCGCAGCCGTTGATGTTCGGTTAGCCACCGGAGTATCAAGAGTCAAGAGTCGTTCTTCGACAGTTGTCACATCACACTACTGCATTAAGTTCACGTTAAATAATCATTCTTCATATTATTGTAGTATCATGGACGAGAGGCCTGGGGTTGTTGTGCGGATTGCAAACAAGCGATTGCCGTGCATGTGCGTAGTGGGGCTAAGACAAACGGCAAGGGGCTGCTAGGGGACGATAAACGAATTAACAGCAGTATGAGTTGAGAAGTCAGAGAGTGCGAATTATGTTGTCGAAATAACGTTGTTAGCGTTGTTAAGAGAGAGTTGAATTTGCGTTGACGAACTTTGTTAATTAATTATCTAGTTGTTTTAATTATTATACGTTTGTTGCAATTAGTTCATACTTAATAACCATTGTTTTCTCTTTAATTGACATCTGTTTAATTCATTTATCATTAATAAACTAATCATAATTATTTACAATACTACATTATGATAAATAAATAATCATCGATTTTCTATTTAATCAATTGTAATAAATCCATCTATCAATAAATTATTACATAGAATGGATACCATTGGAAATCCCAATTTCTAACATTTCTGAATAAAGAAATTCTATAATATTCGGTTGCCAACCCAATACATTCATCCACACGTTTGCTCTCTCTATTCCGAGATAAAACCTCAACAATATGAAAAGCCAAATTAACGAAGGTAATACAGGGAACAGAGAATATTAACCAGAAGCAGAAGAGTTTCAAGAAAACATAAAACGCGGACCCAAACGAGGATGGCTGAATAAAGTCACACGAGAAAAGCATGACAGGTTGCTAATGGCAAGAGAAATGCGCTTAAGAGAAGAAGACGTTTCGAAAGATTAGAAAAGCGAAATGAATAAACGAATGTTATTACTACCAAACAACTATGTGGCAGCGATAGAATCAGAGATCGTGTCTCAACACGATGAGACAGAGCACGATATGGAGATTAGTGCAGCACGAAAAAGAGATAGAAACGATAGAAAGCAAATAGATGTACAGTCAGAAACATTCGCAGGAAGGAAATATAAAGTACAAAGCACGATTACTCGCAGTAGGAAATAACTAGAAATCGGAATAAGTTACGGGGAATCATTCGCTCCTGTCAACGATTGGACACAGCAAGGGCTATGCTGGCTCTAACAGCGATTAATCGAATGAAAATCAAGCAATCCAACGTCAAATCGTCATACTTATACAGAAATACAAAGGACATAGCATATATGGAACAACCACTAGGATTTATAACCGACGGTAACAAAGTATGCGAGCTAGAAAAACGCACATATGGATTGCCTTTATCTGGATACCGTTGAATATTATATAACACACTTTGAAGGAGAATCGTGTGCATATAAATTAAGGGACAGAAGCAACCGATCGTTGAAATATACGTAGCTGACTTTTTATAGCAACAAATGATAAGATAGTTGAAGAACTCGCATCAAAATTGAGATAGCACTTTGAGTTAACCGAATCGGAAAAAAATAATTCCTTAAATATAAAAGTTATAAAAAAGAAGGATGTGATATAATTATCGGAAACATCATACAAAGAACAAATTTTAAGGAAACACCGCCTAGAAAGTTGCGATCCAGTAAAATAGCCAGTAAGAAAATTTAAATGCATTTAAAACAAGATTTAGATGCATATAAGGTTCGCCGAAGCCGGTATCACGTAAAGTGAAAAAAGAAATGGAAGATGAAAATAAAAAAAGAGAGAATTTATTTGCTAACATCTTGTTTACACTAATGACAGTTTACTTCCGAACTCCAGCCGTGACTTTCAAAGACTGGAGCTCTTACAACTCGGCCGCATCCCTACACAAGTGGTTATCTTACGAAGTAGTGAGGACCCCCGGGTGTTGGGTCTGGGCCCCGACCCCCTGCTGCCGCGTGCACTCCCGTGCCGTCTGGTGGGTGTCCGTCATTAGCTCGTCGGTTTAGAAGTGTACCGGTCCTGACACCGGATAAGACCGAATACCAACAGTTACTGAGACCACTGATCTACTGCATTGGCAACTAAATGATTGCTGATTTTGTCAATACCACCTAATGACAAAATCTGCAATGACTTAATTGCCAACCCAATGTATAGCTATCGGAACGAGACCTGATATTTCTTCACGGTAAGTAAACTGTCACAATATAATCGGAACTCAAAAGCAATACATTTGACCGCTGTAAAAAAGGAATGTAGATACCTGAATCAGTAGACCCAAGTTGGATGGAACAAATATTTAATTTGTAGAAAGAAAGAGTGAAAAAGAGATTAGAGAAGATCAAGTCGTGCTTTATTCGCATCACAATTGAATATGTCTGCAGAACAGCAATGAATATTTTAGTAATAGCATTTTGCAATTAATTTAAAGATGTCTAATACAAAAATTGAAATGTACCATAACGAAATAGTAAAATAATTAAGAAATATGATAAATACAGATATGTATGTATGAGTAACATTTTGTATGTAAATTAATTTTTAAGAAATGGACAAGTGCTATATTTTAATCTTTCAGTTCCGACAAAGAAGATAATTCCTTTGACCAATTTTGTAGAAATTCAAATCAGAAAATAAAATAAGAAAGTATACAACTTTTTATTAACTTTCGAAATCAGTTTAAAAACAATTACAAATAACATATGAGTTGTACGAATGAAAATAGTTACATGAGAATCATATCCACTCTAAAACCTCATTTATTTAGTATCAATTCAAATTTTTCAGATAGAAAGGAGATGTCACGTGAAAGTATTTAATGCAAAGAGTTTAATTAAAAATCTTCATGCTATTGACCATTCATTTGCGTACACGTTCGAACGTCCCTGGTGATAGGCTCTTCTTATTATTTTATTTACATCGTTCTTAACAATATGAGTAAAACTAACGTAGAAAAAATTAGTTATTGGTATACTACTTGTAGCAGACTGCAGAACTAAAAAGAAGGTAGTAAATAGTGTGAAATTAAAAATTTTGGCGCGTTTACAAAAATGTGTTTTTTAAAAAGAAAAAATAGACTTTAAGGTGCTATAATAAACTATTTGACGAACTTTCAGGGCACCCAGGATCCTCTCCTTGCCTCTCAACACTACTCTTACTACAAGAAATATAATAGCAGCAAAAATATATTGAGGGCTTTATAATAGATTTAATAATAATACTTTTAATTAAGGGAATTATTTACCTTTGCCCCTTGTATTTTGAGAGGGCTATGAAAAAAGTACATTTCCTTCATGAGGCTAATTAGAATACTTCGTATGATGTACGTTACCACATTAAGAATCAAATACTTTCCAATGAGCTAGAAGCTCGGCAGGACAGGTGGCTATGGTCGTTAAGGCCGAGAGATGGAGGTGACGCGTCCCGAGTTCGAATCATCGGTATGTAAGGATGCGAAATAAAAAGGGACGGAAAACCAAAATTTCTGTTTACAACAGGCAAGCGGCCAGCCCCTCCCTTGCTTGTGGTGTGGGCGTACTTTCTGGGAGTGCGCTTGGTAAAGGTGTTTGGTGTTAAGCACCCGGGGGCCCGAGGGCCACACTCGCGCACTAGTCTACCGTCGTCCCGCCCGTGGAGGTTTTAGCCGGTAAGAATCCGGCACTACCTTCTACCCGTCTGCACAAGGGTGGTAAGAGGTGTCTATGAAGATTTCCTCCACGTAAAAAAAAAAAAAATTTTTTTGTAGTATGAAAGGAGAGACGTTTAACATTCCCATAGACAAGGGTGGAACACATATAAATGGTATCACTGGCGAATAATCTTTATCAATAATCGACATGAAAGTAGGTGTTACGCCACGATGCTTACCACAGGCTGTATTTTCTAACCGTCGCTCGCGGTCCTACAGTGTCGCAGGCAGACCGTCTCATCTGCCCGCCGTATCATATACAATGTATCGACGGGCGCATAGTTGTCGCCAAGCAGCGAGCCCTAGAAACGTCGATTTTTGTCCGTAACGTTTTCGACACAAGAAGAACCATACGTGATCATAGGCGCGAGCGGTGGCGTGAAGCGAGCATAATGGGGGGTCGTCTTCCAAACAAGACAAAGAAATGATCGAAAGGCAATCAGTCCCTTCTGACGAGCCAAGCGTTAGACATCGAGAGCTCTGACGAGCAAAATCAAAATCATATAGTTTAACGAATTCATTGAGAGATATCGTAAGGTCGAGTCAACTTTGTGTAATTTATTCATCATATTATTGTCAAATATATTATTTTATGTTCACCTGTTAAAACAGTGTTACTTCATTGAACCACCTCTGTTATCTTAATCGAAACAGGGGACGACTATTTTGCGGCGTCGAATAACAGAATCGTAGCGAGAATTTACGCCTCTCGCTGACGCGTTTTCCTAGCGGTCGCGTCTCTCCGCGAAAGGTCGTAACAGTATAAAAAAGAACATAGTCGGACTACATGCCGTTGAATAGGGGCGGGGGGGGGGGGCAGAATTACGAAAATACGAGGAAAAGATAGAAGAAGAGAAGGAGAAAAGGGAATGAACAAGCGAAAGTGTGGAAAAATACCTGGAGGAATGTAGACTGGACCTGCAAGGGAAGAACAGTAGAGGAAACGTGGACTGAAATCAAAAAGAAGATAAACGAAGCAATGCCAAAGAAGAAAGTGAAGATGAGGAAATAGGGTATGGGAGAGAAAGCGTGGTACAACAAGGAGTGGAAAGAAAGGAAAAGAGTGATGAGAAGGGAGATGACAAAGTTTATGAAAGGAAAATGCAGCAGAGAAGCGCTCATAGAGGGAAAAAAGAAAAAGAAAGAGAAGAAGCAAAAGAAAGCAACGGGGGAAAACGGGTTAGAAAATGAGGTAGGAAAGTATGCACCGAAGGTAGTGGGGGCGGCGTTATGGGCGTTAAGGGGGGCTAAGGTTAATTCGTACAAAAAAGGCATGTTTCTGTGAATTTTTTGTGACGACACAGTTAGAATCTCTTTATTAAAACCAATAATACACTAAAGTATGACATTCGAAGTATATTGTATAAAATTTTCACGGACGTGTCTCGGAAAAAAGTAGAATTGCGGTGCCTCTCGTAACTTGGTGCTGTATCATCTGAAATCAAACAATTAAAGTTCATTCGTTAGGAAGCAGTTTTCTCCAGGTAACGCTGGGAGGATTTTTTGAAATTTCAATTTTTCACTTTTTTGGAACACTTTGAAGGGAAAAATGCGATTTTTTGCGAAAAGATCGGATAATTTGTTATTGTAAAATAAAAATAATTAACAAATTGGAAAAAACTCTCCAGCGTTACCTCGTAAATTATGTACAGAAATAGTGTTCAAAGGGGCACCGGGATCTGGGGGGTTAGATTAGGTAATATATAGAGAGCGAAACATCTGCCAGGTATCAATAGCACGTTCGGGTCGGGTAGGTATCAAAATCCGACATGTATGAAAATACTCGTAACTTTGTCAATTTTGCTCCAATCGACTTGAAATTTTGATACAATATTCTTAAGATATTATGCATTCAATTAAAAAAATACAAAAAAATTTTAATACCTTACCCCCCCCCCCCTTAAGGAGAATATGGAAATAGGGAGGGGATACCAGAAGATTGGAAAAAAGGAGTAATACGTCGGATATGTAAGAAGGGGGACAAGAGAGTAGCGAAGAGCTACAGAGGAGTAACGCTAATGGATACAGCATACAAGATCTATGCAGAGATACTGGACGAACGACTGAAGGCAGAGATTGAAAACAAACTGGAAGATTCGGATTCAGAAAAGGAAGAGGAGTGACCGATGCGGTTTTTGTGATAAACCACGTCATATACAAGCAGCTAGGTAAAGAAAGAGGGAAATTACATGCCTGCTTTGCGGACTTAAGAGCGGCGTTCAACAGACTAAACAGAGAGAAACTGGAGGAGAAAATGAGGAAAATGGGGATTAGCGAAAAACTAAACCGAAGGATTAAAGCGATATACGAAAAAACAAGGAGTGTAGTGAGAGTCAAGAACCGCGACACCGGAGGACAAACGCAAACTTAACAACGCAACTAGAAAGCTATCCAGAACCTTAAAAAACTATAAAAACGACTGCTTCCATAAATACCTCGCCTGCTTATCCCCCACAGCCGACGCGAACTACTCACTATGGAAGGCCTCCAGGAAACTCACACGCCCCCCACAAATA
Organism: Bombus vancouverensis nearcticus; assembly: GCF_051014615.1. Lineage (NCBI taxonomy): Eukaryota > Metazoa > Arthropoda > Insecta > Hymenoptera > Apidae > Bombus > Bombus vancouverensis. The sequence continues at coordinate 1,586,680 of NC_134928.1, read as the reverse complement.
ATCCCACCTATCCGCCGTCCGCAAGGTGGATGGGGTTAGGTTGGGGTTAGGTTGGGGTTAGGTAGTTAGCCCTACAGAAAAAGCCGACCTGTTTGCTAAACACTTGTCAAAAGTATTCAAACCCCATTCCCCCAAAGCCGCCGCGGACGTTACTGAATACCTGCACACCCCCTTCCAAATGTCCCCTCCTATCGAACCCTTCTCCTCTGCAGAGACTATAGAAACAATCAGTCGCATAAACCCCAAGAAAGCAGCAGGACATGACCTAATAAGCAATAAAGCAATCAAGGAACTTCCCACAAAAGGGATAGCACTCATCACATTGATTTTTAATGCTATCCTTCGCCTGGAACACTATCCTAAGGCCTGGAAAATCTCATTGATTACCCTCATCCCTAAACCCGGTAAACCGATATACGAAACCTGCTCCTATCGCCCAATCAGTCTTTTACCTACCCTGTCCAAACTATTCGAGAAGATGCTCACGAACCGACTCCTTCCAATTCTAGAGAACTTGAAAACACTCCCAGATCACCAATTCGGCTTCCGAAAACATCATTCTACAGTAGAGCAAATCCACCGCTTAACACATACGATCAGCCAAACACTCGAAAAGAAAAAATATTGCTCAGCGGTTTTCCTAGACATCCAACAGGCATTCGACAAAGTATGGCATGAAGGGCTACTATACAAGATTAAAAAGATCCTACCTCACCCCTACTACTCCATCCTAAAATCTTACCTAACCAATAGACAATTCATGGTTAAATGCCTAGACGCCCCTTCCGCAACATTCCCAATAGAAGCCGGCATACCCCAAGGTAGTGTCCTCGGACCCCTACTGTACTCCATCTACACTGCCGACCTACCTATATCAAACGATATAACAATAGCGACATTTGCAGACGACACAGCGCTATTAGCTACCCACGCAGACCCGGTAATAGCTTCATCCACTCTCCAGTGAAGTCTCGACTCCATGGAAAAGTGGTTTCACAAATGGGGCTTCAAAGTCAACGAAAAGAAATCCTCACATGTAACCTTCACGCTTCGAAAACAAACCTGCCCCCAGGTCACCATCAACGATGCAACAGTTCCTAGCAGGGACACAGTCCGATACCTGGGCATGACCCTGGACAGGAGACTAACGTGGAAGACACACATCTCAGATAAAACGAAGCAACTAAAGGACAAACTAAAAAAACTCTATTGGCTCACGGGCCGACGCTCCAAACTAAACATACAGAATAAAATTACCCTCTACAAGACCGTAATAAAACCTGTCTGGACCTACGGAATCCAACTATGGGGAACAGCAAGTAACTCCAACATTGAAATACTCCAACGCTTTCAATCGAAAACGCTAAGATCCCTAATTGACGCACCTTGGTATGTAACCAATGAAACAATACACCGCGACCTCAAGATACCCACCGTCAAAGAGGAAATAGCAAAATATAGCGTCAGATATAGCAAAAGAATCAACAAACACCGAAACCCCCTAATCACTGGACTACTCGATACGACGGACCAGATTCGCAGGCTGAAGAGGCACTACCCGCTAGACTTAAACGTTAGATTCATTTAATTATCCAAATTAAGCATATGCACTTACTTATAATACTTATAAATTATACCTATCTATAATAAGTATTAACTTATTGTAAATAAACAGCCATGTCACTCTGCCACGCCAGAAAAATTACTGAAAATTCTCAACGCGAGAATTGATTGTAATTTCAACAAATAAATAAAAAAAAAAAAAAAAAGAAAAAGTTTAGTTGCTAAATAACATGTGGATGACTACTCCCAGCGTGATGCCATCTTCGAGTCTCAACCAAGTGGCGATCAGTCAGGTTGCAACTGATCGGTTGATATCACGAACTTTGAACGAGATTAACGCTGAAGGTGGAAGTAAATTAAAGATGCCGAGTATGTTTAGGTTATTTACTTTCACTCTTTGGTATACACGAAGAGAATCACTAGCACTTTATGATACAGAATAATGTTATGTTTATTTAATACGGTTTAGTGTAACACGAAGAGTATAACGTTCTGATCAAGATTGTTGTAAGATTCTCTGTTAAGGAAAATATTAGGTTGGTATGATCACTAGTTCCTACATGCAAAGTTGGTACGACTTCTAACGACGCTCTTTTGTTTTGGCGTCCGCCATGTGTTAATTATCTGAGTGTATCCGGTGAATACAGAATATATTAATTGAATCTGTGTGAATCAATTAAATATCCAACTCCAAAACCTATTATTTCAAATCTTGTAGTTGTCTATTCTCATGGGCGCATATTCTCTGGTATTGCTGACTGATACCAGATATTTACTTTAGACCTGACCCATCGGGCACTTAGGGTGTTTATGAGCCACGTCGTAAGGTTTACAACTTGGTAGGTAGGAAAGTCGGAGTTTCCCAAGAAAGGCAGAGGTGTTATCCGAGTCATAAACGGATAGGAGACAATTGTAAATGAAAGGCATTTTTGCAAATATTTTTTCTGAATGAACTCTTCACTACCAATAGAATCAAATTGAACTCTACTTACATAAATAACATGTTTCAGCGATTTTAGAAATTTGGTAAGAGGATAAAACAATCTTGAATGGATAGAATCGTTTCAACAGCCAAAAAGAAAGGTTAGGAGAATTGTATAAACATGAAGTTGGAGTTAATTGTAAATTTAGTATAGTTTAAGTTATTCTGCTGTAGATTTCTTTGGGCCTTTTTTATTTTCTGTACTTTTGTAATCTTTTTTATTTAATTTAATCTTGTTTGTAATCTTTTTTTTAATCTTTTTTATTCACTTCCAGTATTATTCAATAACCAACTGAAATACAACAGCACACCTTACAGAATTCATATTTAGTAATTCAAATTTTGAAGAAATGTGTAGAAGAAAATGTTTAATACGTTTGTTGCAATACAACGATATTAATCTTATACAGATGAGGTGATGAACGGATTCTTCCCTTCGTTGCCCAGAGATATCCCCACTAGCGTGCGTTCGTGAGATGTACCGCGGCGGGTGGTGCGTGCATGCTCTTCCGAGAATTCGGCGGAAGAAGCGTAAGGATATGGATGGCACATAGGGCACTTCGGTGTCGCGCTTTGACGGCGTAGCGCTTTGTATCGCGAAACCGCTGGAAGGTTCAGTGGCACGTGCCGCCACACAGTATTTACACAGGTCACACTCATTACTGCATAGAGAGTGGGGTTCAAAATCTTTTCAGGCGCCATGGGTCAGTAAGTCAGTCAGTCTGAGAATAACTTTTTTTTTTTTTTTTTACGTGGAGAAATCCTCATGGACACCCGCTAGCGGGTAGTGTCGGACTCTTACCGACTAAAACTCCACGGTGGCCTGTCCTGACGCCTGAGTCGAGATGCACCCGGAATCTCTCCCGAATTACTACCGGTTACCCCCGGGCGTCTATCTCTCCTTTCGTCGAAGGGAGGCGTCCTGCTCTTCTTGGACCGCTAAGGGGGACCACGCCCCCTAGCGCCTCGCTCCTGCTGCGTCATCCTGGGGACCCCGTCCCCTGACGCCTCTTCCTGGTTTCCACGCGCTCCTACGGCGGCCGCGGCGGCGCCGGTGGCGGCGTCGCGCCCCTGTGGCGCGGTGTATTCCTAGGGCGCTGCGATGTCCTGGACGGGTCGCGGGCTCGTTCCCTGATTCTTTCCGCCCGCTCCTTCGCCAGCATGACCTGCTCGCAGTAGGTGCGGACAGCGGCGTACTCCTGGCGCCCTCTTAGCATGGCCGCGACGACCGCTTCGGGGGCTAAGCTCTCGCCGATTTCGAGCCGTAGGACGCGTCGTGGTTCCGCCCACGCCGGACAGAACTCCAGCGTGTGTTGCGCCGTGTCCTCCTCTTCCTCGCAATGGTGGCAGACGGACGTCGTCTCTCGCCGAATCCTTAGCAGGTACTCGCCGAATACTCCGTGGCCGGTGAGCACCTGCGTCATCCTGAAGGTCAGCGGTGCTCCGCCTCGATCCCTCCACGTCTCCCAGTTGGGAAGCACGGCGCGAACGGCCCGGTGCGGCCGCACGGCGTCCTCCTGGATCAGCTGCGAGCGCCATCGTTCCCAGGTCTCCTTCTTCGCCTCCTCCCGGATGTTCGAGGCCGGCTGGCCAGAGGTCGATGGCGTCGGGTTCCTCTTCTGGTGTTCGTATACGCGTTCGAGCGCCAGGGCTTGCAGCTCGAACGGCGGGGACGCCGCTAGCACGGTCGCCGACGCGTACGATGTTGTCCTGTAGCCTCTCGCTATGCGGATAGCGGTCGTCCTCTGCAGCCTCCGCAGCAAGGTCAGGCTGCGGCGACTGGTCGCCAGGCTTCTGGCCCAGACGGGTGCCCCGTAGAGAACTCGGGACCGAACCACTTCCTCGTAGAGTCGGCGGATTCTCGATCCTGCTCCGCCGATGTTCGGTAGGAGGCCGCGGCCGTCGCCTTCGGGACCAGTTGCTCGAAGTGCGGTCCGAAGGTCCATCCGCTGTCGATCGTGAGACCCAGGTACCTCATCTGGCGTCTCACCGGGACCTCTTCTCCGCCGATGTTCACCGTCGATCCCGGGGGAGGTGTTCCTCTTTGTCGCTGGTCGAAGAACCACAGCGCCTCGGACTTGGCCGGCTACACCGTCAGGCCGAGCCTCCGAATGGCGCCCATTGCGCACGCCACGGCGTCCTCCGTGCGGTTCGCCGTGTCGTGCCACCATCATCCCCCGGCCAGGACCAGGGTGTCGTCGGCGTAGCACACCATTCCAGCCCCGGGGGGCATCGGACATCGGAGGACCGAGTCGTAGGCCGTGATCCAGAGTATCGGTCCCAACACCGACCCCTGCGGAACACCGCGCTCGATCCGTCTTCTTTCTTCCCCGTTCCTTCCGGCGTAGACGATGTATCTGTCGGAAAGGTACGCCCGAACGATCCCCACCAGGTACGCCGGGACCTCGAAGTGTCGCAGGGCCTCCACGATCCTGGCCCAGGGGATGGAGTTGAAGGCGTTGGTGACGTCGAGCGACACCGCCACCGCCACCCCTTCTCGGGAGACCCTGTCCTCGGCCATGGTCCTCAGCCTCTTCACCGCGTCCACGGTCGAGCGGCCGCGGCGGAATCCGTACTGGCTGTCGTGCCATCCGGGCGTCCTCTCGGTCATGTGGGCCTCCAGCCGGGCGGCGATGATCCTCTCCAGCATCTTGCCCACCTCGTCCAGCAGGCATATCGGCCTGTACGCGGACGGCGAGTCCGGCGGGCGGCCCTCTTTCCGCAGCAGCACCAGCCTGGCCGTCCGCCATGTCCGGGGGTAGGCGCCCTCCTCCAGGCATCTGTCGAACAGGTGTCGCAGGCGGGGAGCCATGGTGACGATCGACTCCGCCCACGCTCGGCCCGGTATTCCGTCGGGGCCTGGCGCCACGTCGCGGGACGCCGTCCTCCTGGCTGCTTCGAAGAGTTCCTCGTCGCTGACTCTCATCTCCTCGCTCCATCCCGTCGCGGTCGTCGTCGCCGCCTCCTCGTCGTCGTCGGCGGAGGGGGAGGATGGCGCCGGTCGGCTCGCGTCCGTGTCTTCCGGCGGGAACAGTGTCCCGATGACGTTGTCCAACAGCGTCGGGTCCATGTCCGAGGTCAGCGGGGGCGCCGAAGGTCGCAGCTTCTTGGTGACCACTTTGTACGGCCGTCCCCACGGGTCGGATTCGACCTTCTCGATCAGCTCCGTCCAGCACCGAGATTTCGCGGTCTTGATCTCCCGCTGAAGAGTCCGTCTCGCCTCCCTGTACTCCTCGTAGCGGCAGGAGATCTCCTCCTCGTCGCGCGTCAGTCTGCGACGACGGGCCCTTAGGAATCTTCTGCGGGCCCGAACGCAGTTCTCTCGCATCCCGGCGATCTCCGGGGTCCACCAGTACGTTCCCTGGTCTCGTCCACCCCCGGGGACGGAGCGCGGCATCGAGGCGTCGCACGCCGCCGTCATGTATCTTCGGAGCTCCTCCGCCTCCTCGTCGATGCCTCCCTGCTCGGTCGTCCGTCGGGCGTCCCAGCTCCAGGCGGACACGATCGTGGCCGCCCGCAGCATTTCCTTGTCCATCTCCTTCAGGCGCCATCGCGGCGGCGGCGGGCGGCGACGGTTCTCTCCCGGTCGTCGTCGTCTCCTCCCGGCGTCGTAGTCCTCGGTCCCCAGGGTCACCTCCATCAGAATGTAGAGGTGGTCGGACAGCGTTTCCACCCCCTCGGCCACTCTCCAGTCGCGGATTCGCCGGAGCAGCTTCGGGGTAGCCCACGTGATGTCCACCACCGAGGATCTTCTCCACGCCACGCAAGTGCTCGCCGAGCCCCTGTTCGCCAGCAGGAGCCCCAGACCCGCTGCCCAGTCGGTGAGCATCCTTCCTCGGGAGTTGGTCCTTGGATTTCCCCATTGCGTCGAATGGGCGTTGAAGTCCCCCAGGACGAGCACCTGGCGGGGGAGGCATCTTCCGATGCACTCGCCGACTCGGTCCAGGAAGTCCCCGTACGCGGCCAGGTCGATGTTCGGAGAAACGTACACCGCCACCACCGCCGCTCCCAGCCACTCGACCGCGACGAAGCCGCTGCCACGGTCCAGCAAGACGCACGAGGCCGACGTCCACGTTATCCCCGCGGATCCGTCCAGGTCCCCGATCCAGTTGGGCGAGTCGGGTATACGATACGGTTCGGCCACCGCCGCTAGGGCCACCTCGTTCTCCCGGATGGTCTGGACGAGCAGATCTTGCGCTCTTCTCGACCTACCGAGGTTGCATTGCAGCAGGCGCTTGAACTATGCCGTCACCTCCATGGCCTCCTCCCGGCCATCCGCCGCTGCTGCTGGTTCGGCGGCGCTTCCTGGTGTCCCCGCCGCGGCGGCTGCTGCTGCTGCTGCTGCTGCTGCTACCGCTGCTGGTTGGCGGATCGGTCTCCTCCTCTTGGCCTTCGGGGGGTTGCATGCCTCTCCATCCATCCTGTGATTCGCGGGCGCCCCGAGCGACTCGCACAGCGGACACTTGGGAGCGGAGGCGGGACAGCCTCTGGCGCGGTGTCCGCTCCCGCCGCACATGTAGCACAGGTGCCCACGGTCTTCGCCGGATACGCAAGTGGCGCGCACGTGCCCCAGTTCCAGGCACCTGAAACACTGCAACGGCCGCTTCGGTATGGCCCTTATCCTCGCCGTTGACCAGCCCAGGGCTATCTTCTCCGCCTGGGCCAGCTTGCGGGCTGCTGCCGCCGGGCACTTGATCCATGCAGACCCGAGGCCGCCTCTGGTGGCGCCGATCTCGCCCACCTGCACCTCCGCGCTGCCGCATCCCGCCGCCGAGGCCAGTGTTCTTCGCAGCTCCTCCTTCTTGACCGAGATGTCTATCCCGGTCACGCGTAACTCCGCCATCCTGGTCGGTGTGGCGATTCTCACCGCCGTCGGGTCCAGGGTCTCGGCCAGCCGCGTCGCCAGTAGCGTCGCCTTTCCCCTGTCCTTGTCTCCGGGGACTTGTATTATAATGGCGCCCGTCATCGCCTTCTTCATCTCGAGGCGCTCCGTGCCGAGCTCCGATAGCGGAATCCTCGTTCTCGCTGCCTCCAGGACGTCGGCGTACGACATCCTCGCTCCCTCGTTCAACGTCAGGGTCACCGCGGATGTTCGCGGTGCGCGAGGGGGCGTGACCACCTTGGGTGTCCGCGGTGGTCCTCTCTGCGTTGCGGGGGCGCTCGCCTTCGGTGCGCCCGTCGTGCCGCCGGGCTGGGGTTGCTGCTGCCGCCGTACCCGCGTCGGTGGTGGCGCGGTCGGTCCTTTCCTCGCCGCCTCTCCTCCGGCGGCGGCGGCGACGGCTGCCTTCGTCCCGTTCGCCATCTTCCTGCTTCTCCTCCTTTTCTTTTTCGTCTCCACCAGCTCCCATCCGCCGTCCTCCCGTTCCCTTCGGGTCGGCGTCGGCTGGGCCGCGGGAGGGTCGACGGAGCGGTCCCCGCTGGGTCGTGCTTCGGGGGTGCGTTGCCATCGTGCGTCCCCGAATCGTTCTTCGATTGTCCTGAGAATGGAGGGTCCCAGTTCTCGGACCGCTCTTTCCAGGGCGTCCAGACGCGTCCTGTCGTTTCCGCCTTCCCACGGCGGGCGGACGTATTCGGGCGCCGCGTCGGCGCATCGCGGGCACTCGTTGACGCGAGCAGCCAGTCTCCTCAGTTCCTGGCGGAGGGCTGCGTTCTCCCCCTCCAGCACGGACAGCCTCGCGTCCACGTCGTCGCCGGCGCCTCGCGCTGGCCTCGCCCTCCTCGCGGATTCCTCGTTCCAGGCGGCGGTGATATAGCTCGCCGCGTTTTTAAGGGATCTGATGTAGGTCCCCTTCAGGTTCGACGACGTCGTCGCGACGTGCATTATCTCAGACACGTGCATCGTCAGGCCCGCGCTGATTTCCGCCGGGGAGCTCGTCCTCATCTGCACCTCCAACTCTTCCGACACCTCCGGTGTTGTCGTGGCTCCTGTTCTCTTCCTCTTACACCTGGACGCCATCGAAGCCAGCGACGAACGCGAGGCGACCGAGGCGACCGACTCCTCGTCGTCGGACCTCGCCCGTCCCCGCGATCACCCCGCCAACGGTGACGTACCATCGTCCATCGTGGCCGGCGCGAGAGAAACGTACTCGGACCTGTTCGCGGCTCTCAGCAAACGTCTCGTCGCCTTCCTCGGAGGCTCCTCCGCGGTCTCCGTCCTGTCATCCTCTGGATGTCCTCCTGTGGTTATCCTCCTCCTCTCTCCTGCTGTTCCGTCGCCAGTCGTAGAAACGCGTCCGGGGGCCTGACGGTCCACCCTCGAACGGCCGTGGTCGCGAGATATCGACGCAGCGGGGCCCACTTCACTACCCACGACTGCGCCGGTACTGGGGTATCCCTCCCCTGCACCGTAAACTTTGTCGTTTATGTTCTCCATGTCCATGTTTGTTTGTTTGTTTTTCGCCAAGGTCGTCGTCGAAGTCTCCGTCCTGGTGCCACTCACTCTTTCGCACCCTGCCCCGGCCGAAGCCGGTGCAGGGCGACAGGGAGCCCCGCGAGAAGGTGAGGTGAGTGGTCTTGACAGGCATGGGCCCGCCAACTTCTCCGAAGTTCCCCGCACCGGATCGGCGAACCGACGGGTGCCAAGGGCACCGATCGGCCGCCACCCGACTGTAAGAGAACATCAGATCCATCGGGGTTTCCCAGGGCATGGTCCTATGCCCCGGGAACCCATGCCCGCCTCGTGCTCCCCAGTCTGAGAATAACTAGCCAACTGTCAACATTCCATAACACTCACTTATATTTTTGGTTCTGTAATTTTTTGTTTAATAAATATCACATAATATTATTTTAACATAAACATTGTGTCTTCCACAGATTATTAATCTTAATTTCAAGATTAAATTCTACCAACGTTAAAGATGAAAATTACCAACGATAGAAAAAGGACCCTAATGTTTGTAAGATATTATTTCATTGTAATTCTAGCAGTTGAACATAATTTTAAATAAAAAAATAATTATTTAATGCAATGAAATCACTAAACTGTAATTGAAGTGTAAGTCTAATTGACAAACCTTTGTATTTTGACGAATTAGAATCTATCAGCTATACAAAAAAAAAACAAATTTTACAAAGTGCTTCTCTGGGCACTAAAGGCATCCGTTATCGACTTATCGCTCGTAATATACAAAAAGGAAGTACTGTCTGCTTAGGAATGGAAAAATCTGTTTAATGCTCTTTACGTGCAATTTCATGCACGTTTACACCAACAGTTTTAAAAATGAAAATCTTGGAACAGGAGCCGCTGCCCTTACCAAAAACAAATTAATTAAATATGGATTCAGAAACGAGGATATACGCAAAGATTTAAAAGTTCCAACAGTCAAAGAAGAAATCGGCAGGTACGCGGAAAAGAACAAGGAAAGGACGGCAACACATCCAAATGAGCTGGCTGCTAAAGCGAGCAAAACTCTCATAAAAAAAGAGCTAAAGAGAAAACACATCACTGACCTCACTAAAGAAATAAAATAGACAAACTAGAATATGGTATCCCGCCATCCACTTTTTATTATCTAGTAATAAAGCTAGAAAAATTTACCAAATGTCCAACTGGACAAATTGTAAAGTACAAATTAAATAATGAAAAAAAAAAAGAAAAAGGCCTGAATGATTTCAATAGTATTTGTACGATTGAAACATGTACATTGATCATTTTTTCAGATTTCCACTATTTATCAAATTTAAGATGCGAAGCATGGCAATGTACATAGTAATTCACGAATTATATGACAAATTAGTCAAATGTGGGAAGATAGTAACAATAGCGTGGGTTTCTTCACATCTATGAATTCATATTCAGGGATTCATATCTATGAATCTTGGCGGTTAATCGAACTTTGACAACTTATAAAATGACGGTATGAGCAGTTTAATTGACAAAATGGTAACCAACAGTTAATACTTATAAAATTTTCACTAACTTGATTTCGATTTGACAGACGAACTGGCAGAATGATGGTGTGAACACTTCGATTTGATAAATTTTTTTTTTTTTATTTGAATTTTACAATTTGTCCAGTAGGACATTTGGTAAAATATTATAGCGGTATACTAATATAACATGCGGGTGGCTACCCCCAGCGGGGTACCATCATCGTGTTTGTTAGATTATGTCCTTGTGAGGTCTGTTGGGTGTTTCCTTTTTAATCTTCTTTTTATGCTTGATGTGTCGACCGTTTCCGCTGCCAGCCGGTTTGGGTGCGTTGCTATTCTTTCTCCGTACCTTCTTGCACTTCTGTTAATCTCCTCCTTGACCGTTGGTATTCCCAGGTCTTTCCGAATGTCCTCGTTTCTAACGTACCATGGCGCGTTTACTATTGTTCTGACTATTTTAGATTGCGTTGCCGCTATTTTGGTTATATGGCTCATTGCTGCTGTTCCCCATAGTGCTATTCCGTACGTCCAGATTGGTTTTATGACCATTTTATGTATTTTTAGTTTGTTTTCTACGCTTAGTTTGGATTTTCGACTTGTTAGCCAGTACATTTGTCTCCTTGCCATCTGTATTTTGTCTATTGTTGCTTTAATATGCTGTTTCCATGTGAGTCGTGTATCTAAGTGGAGTCCTAGGTATTTGACTTGCCTTGTTTGTATTATGTGTGTGCCGTTTAGTACAATGTTTGGTGGTTTCTGTTTTCGCAGTGTGAATGTAATGTGTTTGCATTTATCGGAGTTTGCTTTAATTTGTTTTGCTTGAAGCCACATTTCTATTTTTGTGATATGTTCTTGTAGTAATGTAACTGCTGTTGCAGGGTTAGTGTGCCTGACTAGTACAGCTGTATCATCCGCGAATGTCAGTATTTTGCTATTGTTAGTTGTCGGTATGTTGGCCGTGTATAATGTGTATAAAATTGGTCCTAGGACGCTTCCTTGCGGAACTCCTGCCTTGATTTCTTTAACTTCAGAGTATGTGTCTTTGATTTTTACTATGAAGCTTCTGCTGCTTAAGTATGATTTGATTAATTGGTATATCTGCTCCGGGAACTGTTTCCTGATTGATTGTAGTAGGCTAGTGTGGTTTATTTTATCGAATGCTTTTTCGATGTCCATAAAGAGTGCCGTGCAGTATTGTTTTGTTTCCAGCGCCTGTAGGATTTCATTGACGAGTCTGTGCGTTTGTTCTATTGTGGAGTGTTTGTTTCTGAATCCGAATTGGTGATCCGGTATTAGATGGTTCTTCTCTATTATTGGTTTTATCCGGTCGTAGATTATTTTCTCTAGTATCTTGGAGAACACCGGAAGTAGTGAGATTGGTCGGTAGGACTTGATTTCGTGTGGGTCCTTGCCTGGTTTGGATATCATTATGATTTGTGCCAGTTTCCAAGTTTTTGGAAAGTATTGTATTCTTAGTATTGCGTTAACTATTATTGTGATTTGTCTTATCGCTTTTGGCGGAAGGTTTTTCAAGATTTTGCCGTTAATTAGGTCGATTCCCGGTGCTTTATTATTTTTTGTTTTCTCAATTATGTTTCTGATTTCTTGTGCTGTTGCTTTGGGTATGGTGTAGTGATTGTAAGTTGGTGTACTAGTAGTTAGCGCATCCTCGTCCGTATGACTATTGTAGTTGCTGTTGTTGATGTTGTGTGGGATGAATGTGTTGCATAGGTGGTTGGAAAATTCTTCAGCTTGCTCTTCGTTGCTTCTTGCCCATGTGTTGTCTGCTCTTCTGATTGCTGGTACCATTTTTGTTGTCTTCTTTATTGTTTTTGTGGCTTTCCATGGGGAGTAGTTGTAGTTCTCGTGAGCAGATAGTGACTCGATGAACTTTGTGAACTCGTTGTTGTTGTGCTCTTTTATTTTGTTTTTCATTTCTTTTGTGAGTTTGTTTAGGTGTTTTTTGTTTTCTTTTGTTCTGCGTTTTTGCCATTTTGCTTTCGCTTTTCTTTTTTCTCTAATTTTTTCGAGGATGTCTAATGGAACTGTTTTTGTTTGTCTGTTGGTTGTTTCAGGTATAGTGGTTGCCCTTGCTGCTTCTTGGATAGTTTCTGTGAGCGTTGCTACTGCTTGATCGATGTGTTCGGGTGTTTTCAGTGGGATGTTGCAGCTGATTTTTCTCTCTATTATTTCTTTGAATATTTGCCATTTGGTGGTTTTATTGCATAGCTTTTCTGTGCTGCTGTAAAGAACTGGTTTGTTTCTGTATGTAATTATTATGGGCGTATGGTCGGAGGTAAGCTCGAGGCTGGGTGCTATGTTTAGTTTATTTCTGTTTAGATGTATAACGGGCCCTCGGGCTAGCTGAACATGTACTGCGGAGACGCATCGACATCTGGCAATCATCTTACTCGAAGAATAGGGTCTGCGTGTGGCGAGCTACGGGACAGAGACAGTTGGAATGTTTACTGTCGAGTGTTACAACTATTTCCTTTTTAAGGAGAGCTATAGAATTATTTCATGTCTTTGTTAGACAAAGCGTTCATCCCGTGACCGCGGCTACGTTCGGCAACTGGCTGTCGCCTCGAGCCCAAGCTAATTATCACAACTCTCAAACAATTACAATCGGATTGAATAACTACAATTGTTTAATTACAGCTATAGTAGACTCTAGGTTACAATGTTGCGGAATTATCCAAAATTCGAAAGGCTCCGGTGTTCTTTCATCTCCGACATGTATATGTCAGCCATGTCACTGCGCCACGCCAGAAAAATTACTGAAAATTCTCAACGCGAGAATTGATTGTAATTTCAACAAATAAAAAAAAAAAAAGACATATATATGTGTTCCATCCTTGTCTACGGTAGTGTTAAACATGTCTCCTTCCGTACTACAAAAAAAATTTTTTTTTTTTTTACGTGGAGGAAATCTTCATAGACACCTCTTACCACCCTTGTGCAGACGGGTAGAAGGTAGTGCCGGATTCTTACCGGCTAAAACCTCCACGGGCGGGACGACGGTAGACTAGTGCGCGAGTGTGGCCCTCGGGCCCCCGGGTGCTTAACACCAAACACCTTTACCAAGCGCACTCCCAGAAAGTACGCCCACACCACAAGCAAGGGAGGGGCTGGCCGCTTGCCTGTTGTAAGCAGAAATTTTGGTTTTCCGTCTCTTTATCTCGCGCTCCTCATATACCGAGGATTCGAACTCGCGACGCGTCACCTTCAAATCTCGGCCTTAACGACCGTAGCCATCTGCCCCGCCGAGCTTCTAGCTCATTGGAAAGTATTTGATTCTTATTGTGGTAATGTACATCATAGGAAGTATTCTAATTAGCCTCTTGAAGGAGATGTACATTTTTCATAGCCCTCTCTAAATACAAGGGGTAAAGGTAAATAATTCCCTCAATTAAATCATTATTATTAAATCTATTATGAAGCTCTTAATAATATATTTTTGCTGCTATTTAATTCTTGTAGTAAGAGATGGCCGTTCTAAAATAATTGCTGCTTCTTCTAATGCACTTATTTTCAAGATGCCTAGCCTTGCGTTTTCCATCGCACTGTCAGAAATTTTATAACATATGGGATTAGCATAAGTTATAAATAGGTCTAATTAATAATTTGTAACAGAAAATTTTAACCTCAAGATTTAGGTCAGATGCAAACGATCGAATTTGCAACAAATGACCGCAACGGCAATGGGTTGGAAGAGCAAGAAAATACATATGTATGTATCCCGTACTTTCGTTGCGGGAGGGATAGGAATTTCGTGATGAAACGCAGAGGCTGCCAAGTATCATTGACCGGTATGAAACGTCGATAAAAGTTGATCATACCGAAGTATCTTCGCAGTTCCTTAACAGTACCAGGTCGCGGTGCTTTGATTATCGCGTCAACGCGTTCAGCCAGAGGTTTTGTCCCCTCCGCGGTAACGGTATAGCCAAGAAATTGAATTTCGCGCACGCCGAATTCGCATTTTGTGAGGTTTATAACGACTCCGTATTCGTCGAGGCGATTGAACAAAATCCGCAAGTGTTCGCGGTGTTGTTCCTCGGTGTCGGACGCGATTAAAAAATCATCGATATACGCGTAGACGAAATCGAGGCCTCTCGTGATTTCGTCCACGAATCTTTGGCACGTTTGGGCGGCGTTTCGGAGTCCAAACATCATACTAGTCGCTTCGAAAAGGCCGAAAGGGGTAGTAATCGCAGTTTTCGGTACGTCCTCCGGCGCGATGGGAATTCGATGGTAAGCGCGCACGAGATCGATTTTGGAAAAAATCCGACATATAGACGGGCCAGTCTTCGTAGTTCTATAAATAGACTCATGGCTTCGAAACTCTGTTGTAGTGTAACGCTGCCAGAGTGTGGATCTGGATTAGTATACCCTTATATTTATACTTATACTTACAGTTACACTTATACTCAAATATATTTCTGTTACGCATTCATCATACGTGCCCCGAACAGATACCTTCAACAAAGATTTTTTTTCTTTTTTTTTCTTCGAAGATACATTTTTTTTTATTTTTATTTAAAATTTCACATTCACAATTTGTCCAATTTGGACATTTGGTAGAATTTTTTATGTGTTTGATTATCATGTGGGTGGCTACCCCCAATGGGGTACCATCATCGTGTTTGTTAGGTTATGTTCTTTGTGAGATCTAGAATAAATATACATGGATGACATTTTCTCTACTGACTACTCTAAGAAGTCGGCCCTACTAAAACAATAACAAGCGATTTGTGCAAGGTCGGCGGTTCCAATTTATGCGAATGGCTTTCAAATGAGCTAAGGCTGATGTCAAACGTGTTGATTTATTTAATGACGAGACGAGTGAATACTCGTGATAGTCAGATATATTAAAAATCGCTCTAAGTACGGAATACCATTAGATCCAACTAGAATCAAACATTATAAATTATTATAATCCAAGTTACAGTACCACGCCAAAAGAATTTACTTATAATTCTCAACGAGAATTGATTGTAAATAGTCTACCAAATAAAAAAAAGTACAAAATACAGAGTTAGTATATTACGCATTATACTTATCTATAATAAGTAATAACTATTTATAAATAATTAGCCATGTTACTGCGCCACGCCAGAAAAACTACTGAAAATTCTCAACGCGAGAAGTGATTGTAATTTTAATAAATATTTAAAAAAAAAGTATATTACGTTGTAATCGTCGTTTGCTCAATGCTACTCGCTATAATGATACTGGTTAATGAATGTTCTAGAGCGCATTCTCGCCTATTTATATTGATCAGAGAAGTTTGAATTCGATTCCGGTTGATGGTTGCAAGTAGCGGTCATGTTGTTTTGTCCGGAGTTTGTTTACTTTTAAATCTCATACATCGAAACGGTGTTAAAACTCCGAGGCAAACCAATAACACAAGTCACTCTCGATTCGAATCGTCCTGTGACTCATGTGCCGCTACATACATATACAACAAATATTTCTTACAATCTAGTGTATGTAGTTGTGAATGAGGCCTTAAGTTCACTGTTTATAGATATTGTTAGGAATTGATCGAACGAATTCAAAGCAGTCTTGTATATTATCGGAAATGCAGAATTTGCATGGTTTTGCTTTCGCTCGTCCACGTTGACAATTGTTCAAAGAACAACCGAATGCCCATGTGACATGGACTATACATAAATCCATACCATTCTATGCTACTGACAATGAACCGTTAGATTTTAACCTGGCCTTTGGACACATGGCCCAAACCAAACTTTCCCCATCACGTAGGTCACTCAGGGTCCTCTCCTCACCTCTCACCCCCGTCAAGCTCCATTCATATAAAAACTACGAGCATTCGACGACGAGACTAGACTTGGGTAGATCCTTGTGCGTGACTTGAACTGTTCTGATACTTTGTAACTTCGCTACTTCATTGTAATATTGCATTTAATCATTTTTGTGAGTAAAAGCATATCAAAATATAAAAGTGAAATTAAATATCAAGTTAAGCAATAGTGATAAGTGCTCGTTAGGAAAACAAGACATCCTATCTACGTGAAAAGGACTCAACTTGGATTACGGGTCATCATCAACGATAAACTCACAATCTGAAGTTAACGGACATTCTACGGAAGTTCCATTTCTACGGATATCAAGGTGTAAAGCTTGATTCTTTTGCCAACCAAAACTCGGACTAAGTAGCAATTTTCGAGAAAAAGAAAATAAGAAAAGAAAAAAAATGTATGACTTATCATATAAAGATATCAACATTAGTCTACGGCAAGTACTACAAGCGATACAGAAACACACCGAAATTCAAGAACAGATCCAAATATTAGCACAACAAGCAAGGGAAGAGAATGAACGCCGCGCTAAAGAAATCAAACTACTAAAACAAGCAGTTGCCGAAATAAAGCTAGTTCTTACAAATAAAAAAATAATTAATTCCAAAAATTCTAAATCTGTGAGGAAGACCACAAAGAAAACCGTGAAATCAAGAAAGAAGGATCGTATACCTGCAGCGAGCATACCCGAAACGACATTTGATCCCAAAAGCGATAACAATGGCGGAGACCAATACCACAACGAACAACAACACCAGATTATGTTATCAGCGGAAGATGCAATAAGATTTATACCAACTTTAAACGGTGACGATGATGTTGGAGTGGAAGAGTTCATAAAAGAAGTACATGCTATGCGAATGTGTTGTTCACAAAAGGATTTGTTGTTGAAAGCCATAAAAATCGATAAAATAGTCGGTAAAGCCGCGCGCAGTATTCGACACATACCGATTGGAAATTATGAAGATTTATATAACACTTTGAGATCCAACGTAGTAGTTGATTTAACATCTGACGAATACGAAGAACAATTACGCGATTTGAAACAGGGACGCCACGAATCTGTTCAAAGTTTCAATATCCGATTCCGCTGCATATTGAATAGACTTACATATGCAATAATTAGTGAAAATCTACAACCAATTACAAGACGAATAATGATTGAAGCCACCATGAGGAAAGTAAGTCGAATTTATTTAAAAGGACTTCGACGCGACATAGGACGCATACTGTTAGCTGGCAAACTAGATTCCTTGTACAAAACAGAAAAAAAAGCCGTAGACGTTGAAAGATACCTGCAAGAAGAAGAAAAGGGATGGAGGACAGGTTCTCGACCAACAGCAAGTGACCGACCATTACCTACCACACGTAACAATAATCCAGTCAACAAACGCGTTTCACCGGTTTCTAAAACGGAACGTGTATCATCTGCTAAGCGACAAGTAAGATGTCCCAAATGTGATGAATTGGGACATGTTGAGAAAAATGTGCGTTGACCACGAGACTAGTCTTGGCCGCGATTTAAACAAATATTTTAATACTTTGTAACTTCGCTGCTTCATTCTAATATTGTGCTTTACCACTTTTGTGACTAAAAATATAAAAGGACAATCAGGTTAAGCTATTGGTCAGCTCTTCCTTTTTTTATCACGAATTTTACGTGACATTTTTTTTTATTTATTTGTTAAAATTACAATCAATTTTAACAAATAAATAAAAAAAAAAACAAGTGCTTGGCGTCGCAGCTGTGAAAGACATCGAAGTCCGCCACACCCTTAAGCATCGCTATCTTTTCCTAGAATAAAGGATGACGTAACCCAGGCAATCGCTATGAGCGTTCGAACTTCGTATTTTCTTACCATACTATCGACAAAAAATAAAAGCTAGATTTCAATGAGTCATTGTATAATTATATGATATGTATTTTTTAAACAGAATTTATTCTACTGATATAGATAGATTTCTTAGACTGTTAAAGAAGAAAGTTGTTCGCAATCATGCACTTTTTTTTATTTATTTATTTAAATTTTACAATTTGTTCAGTAGGACAATCATGCTATCTCAGTTAAATTTAAAAATAATTATTGCATTTTTAAAAATAGCGAACATTCATTCCTTACATAAGCGATCTAATGATCAATCTTGCGTTCTTTATTGTAAATTAAAATAAATAAATTATACACTTCATAACTTTACCGAAACAGTGTAAAGCATTTTTTAAGCATGAATATTTTTTTTTTTTTATTTATTTGTTGAAATTACAATCAATTCTCGCGTTGAGAATTTTTCATCATCATTGACTAGTTCGATGATGGCCCAGCAATCGCGACCAGGCGCTCCGGAGCAAACTCGCAAGCATGAATATAACATAAATATTATATTACACTCTTATCAGGCTGCTTCAGGTTGCTACTTCTTTTACAACTTTATCATATTATTTAACAGTGGATTGAGAATTTCACGTGTAAAAGGGTAATTTTTGGATATAATTAAATTAAATTGACAGTTCTTCGTAATTTGCTTATGAAATTACATTTATTATCCTTCTATGACGTGCAATTATAATACAATTTAACATTTTTAAAAGTATTGAAATATAAGGACCGCAAGAAATTCCCACTTCTGTAGAACCATCCATATCCGAATTTTTCTATTCATAAACATAACCTTGTTACAGTGAAATACACACAAATTCTGTTTTTAATGAAAATATATTGATCCGCTATAATTATGTAATATTCTCTGTATTATATTGTTTTTAAACCTTTGAGTCCTGATTAAATTTAGAAAATAATGTAAAAAATTTGGATAGGATACAAATATTCTTCAAGAATTATAAAAAGTAAAATATGCAAGATAAATTGTTACATATCTGTTGTCATTTATATAGTTATAATTTCTTTTTTTTTTTTTTTTTGGTTGAAGTTAATTGGAAATGGATATGATCACGCTTTAGATTGCAACTGTAGTCTGCTCAACTGTTAAAACTCTATACAATTCAAATCACTAGTTAACAATATTGTATATATTTGTCGGAGATGAAAGGAAAACCGGAGCCTTCCCTTTGCAATTTTGAGGAAGTCTTCTAATGCTTTAGCCTAGATTTTATCATAGCTGTAATTAAGCAATTGTCATTTGTAATTGTTTGATATTTGTGAAAGCGAAAGTGGGTTCGAGGTGACAACTGGTCGCCGAACGTAGCCATGGTCACGGGATAAACGTTTTGCCTGACGAAGGTGTGGATCGGTTGTATTGTTCTCCCTAGAAATCACATAGAATTGTACTTTGGAGATGTCGATATAATGGGACACACGTTGTATTAGGAATCAAACTCCAGACAGAAACTGCCTAGTAACGGCGTTTGGATCTTTCTCGATGCTTCCAAAGAGTATACAACAAACTTTTGACAGAAACTGCCTAGCAACGACGATTGGAACCTTCTCGATGCCTCCAGCGAGCGTATAACAAACAAATGCAGTCGTACAGCGAAAAAGATTTTCATCAGATATTCATTCGTGTGATCGCCTTGAAAAGTGATACATCGAGCAGTTTACCGAGTGTCTCAGCAATCGTATTTTTTTTGTGTTTAAAATTATTCTACGCATAGTAAAGAGTTATCCCGTTGACCGTGGATTCGTTTGAACCTAGGAACATTGTTAATAGCGTTAATTAAATTCATTATTCGTAAAACCTATCAATCGTTAATCTCATTATTCGTTAAATTTATTATTCGTAAGACATATTATTCGTTACTCTTATTATTCGTTAAACTTATTATTCTTTAATCTAATTATTAGTTAAACTTACCGTCTGTTAATCTTATCATTCATTAAACTCAATATTCATAATATTTTGTAAAATCTTGTATATTCGCGTAAATATAATCTCTGTCTCGTAAAACGATGGCTAACTCAAACGAAGAATCGTTACGCGTCTTAAATTCTAATGTTAACTCGACATATTAGTATTTAGCTCACGTTAAATAACCATCGTTTCCTGTTTAACTCATTCGAAATAAATAAAAAAATCCTACATAATATTTATTAAATATTTCATTCAACGTGTCAGCGAATGTATTGTTACATAAATTGTTCTCCATATTAATTCCTTAATTATCATCAGAGAATGTCTGACCGATTTTAATGAACTTGAAATATGTAGGTAAGGGCATTCTTCTGTATAACTTTCCCTTATACATGTTATCGCCGTTCGATCTCAGTTCCCCCTAGGTATCCACAAGAATCTTAGAAGAAGAAAAAGAAAAGAAGTAGTTGGTTGGGTTAGTGTGGTATCCGGTTGCCTAATGGCCGGAAATATTTTTCGTTGAATCCATTAATATATGGAATGTTGCACTTTATTTTCTTCTTCAATTGGTTAAAATAATGTATACAAAATGTGCCCAAAATGCAAACTAATGATAACCGCGCACGATCTCAACTTTTAAATAATTTTCACATTTGCTACATTTTTCTATTCATTTTTCTATTTATTTGGCTAATAAATTATTTTCTGAAAAAATAATTTTCAAGTCGTTTTTGAAGTAGTTCATTCAAATTTAATTCTAACGAGTTATTTAAACGGTTAATTTTTTATACCTCGGGAAACACGTTCGAAGTATGACATATTTCATCGTGTTATGAATTATTATATTATATTTCATCGTTATTTATTAATTGTACGAAACAGAAGTTTCATAATTAAACACAATGCACAAATATAAGTATTTATAATATAAATATAAAACATATTTATGTAGAGACACGTAAAATAAACTGTATGTGCTGACGTACGGTTAAAATCCTCTTAAATTCATTTGCATTTATAAAAATTTATAAAAGCGCCATTTATAAAAGAGCTTCCTGCAGCAGTTATGTATAGATTGGTATAGATATAAATGTATAAAGTATGCATTTACAAAGTTGACTGTAAACAAAGTGTGAAAATATTTTTTTTTTTAAAGATGTTTGTTGGAATACAACGATATCAGTCGCATGCGGATAGAGTGTTTGATCGTACAGATTCTTCCATTCGTTGCCCAGCGCCATCCCCACTAGCGTACGTTCGTTAGATGTACCGCGGCGGCTGGCGCGTGCATGCTCTTCCGAGAACTCGGCGGAAGAAACCTAAGGATATGGATGGAACATTGGGCACGTCGGTGTCGCGCCTTGACAGAGTAGCGCTCTGTATCGAGAAGCTGCTAGAAAGTTCCGTGGCACGTGACGTCACACAGAGACATCTACTCAGGTCACACTCATTATAGAGAGTGGGGGTTCAAAATCTTTACAAGCGCCACAGGTCACTAAGGCAGTTAGTCTGTGAATAACTAGCCAACTGTCTACATTCCAGAACGCACATTTATAACTCTCGAAATAATTGTTTAATAAATATCACATTATATTATTTCAACATAAACATTGTGTCTTCCACAGAATATTAATCCTAATTCCAAGATTAAATTCTAACAATGTTTATTTTTTTTTCTTTTTTTTTTTATTTGTTGAAATTAAAATCAATTCTGGCGTTGAGAATTTTCAGTAATTTTTCTGGCGTGGCGCAGTGACATGGCTGTTTATTTACAATAAGTTAATACTTATTATAGATAGGTATAATTTATAAGTATTATAAGTAAGTGCAAATGCTTAATTTGGATAATTAAATGAATCTAACGTTTAGGTCTAGCGGGTAGTGCCTCTTCAGCCTGCGAATCTGGTCCGTCGTATCGAGTAGTCCAGTGATTAGGGGGTTTCGGTGTTTGTTGATTCTTTTGCTATATCTGTCGCTATATTTTGCTATTTCCTCTTTGACAGTGGGTATCTTGAGGTCGCGGTGTATTGTTTCATTGGTTACATACCAAGGTGCGTCAATTAGGGATCTTAGCGTTTTCGATTGAAAGCGTTGGAGTATTTCAATGTTGGAGTTACTTGCTGTTCCCCATAGTTGGATTCCGTAGGTCCAGACAGGTTTTATTACGGTCTTGTAGAGGGTAATTTTATTCTGTATGTTTAGTTTGGAGCGTCCGCCCGTGAGCCAATAGAGTCTTTTTAGTTTGTCCTTTAGTTGCTTCGTTTTATCTGAGATGTGTGTCTTCCACGTTAGTCTCCTATCCAGGGGCATGTCCATGTCGCTATTGTTATCTCGTTTGATATAGGTAAGTCGGCAGTGTAGATGGAGTACAGTAGGGGTCCGAGGACACTACCTTGGGGTATGCCGGATTCTATTGGGAATGTTGCGGGAATGTTGGGAAGTGGCGTCTAGGCATTTAACCATGAATTGTCTATTGGTTAGGTAGGATTTTAGGATGGAGTAGTAGGGCTGAGGTTGGATCTTTTTAAGCTTGTATAGTAGCCCTTCGTGCCATACTTTGTCGAAAACCTGTTGGATGTCTAGGAAAACCGCTGAGCAATATTTTTTCTTTTCGAGTGTTTGGTTGATCGTATGAGTTAGGCGGTGGATTTGCTCTACTGTTGAATGATGTTTTCGGAAGCCGAATTGGTGATCTGGGAGTGTTTTCAAGTTCTCTAGGATTGGAAGGAGTCGGTTCGTGAGCATCTTCTCGAATAGTTTGGACAGGGTAGGTAAAAGACTGATTGGGCGATAGGAGCTGGTTTCGTATATCGGTTTACCGGGTTTAGGGATGGGGGTAATCAATGAGATTTTCCAGGCCCTAGGATAGTGTTCAAGGCGAAGGATAGCATTAAAAATCCATGTGATGAGTGCGATCCCTTTTATGGGAAGTTCCTTGATTGCTTTATCGTCTATTAGGTCGTGCCTTGCTGCTTTCTTGGGATTTAGGGGACTGACCCGAACCGGCTGACAGCGGAAACGATCAACACAACCATAAAAAGAAGACTAAAAGGGAAACGCCCAGCAGATCTCACAAAGGATATATCTTAACAAACACGAAGACGGTACCCCATTGGGGGTAGCCACCCACATGATAATCAAACAGATAAAAAATTCTACCAAATGTCCAAATTGGACAAATTGTAAATGTGAAATTTTAAATAAAAATAAAAAAAAATGCATCTTCGTAGAAAAAAAAAAAAAAAAAATCATTGTTGAAGTTATCTGTTCGAGGCACGTGTGATAAATGCGTAACAGAAATATATTTGAGTATAAGTGTAACTGTAAGTATAAGTATAAATATAAGGGTATACTAATCCAGATCCACATTCTGGCAGCGTTACACTGCAACAGAGTTTCGAAGCCATGAGTCTATTTATAGAACTACGAAGACTGGCCCGTCTATATGTCGGATTTTTTCCAAAATCGATCTCGTGCGCGCTTACCATCGAATTCCCATCGCGCCGGAGGACGTACCGAAAACTGCGATTACTACCCCTTTCGGCCTTTTCGAAGCGACTAGTATGATGATTGGGCTCCGAAACGCCGCCCAAACGTGCTAAAGATTCGTGGACGAAATCACGGGAGGCCTCGATTTCGTCTACGCGTATATCGATGATTTTTTAATCGCGTCCGACACCGAGGAACAACACCGCGAACACTTGCGGATTTTGTTCAATCGCCTCGATGAATACGGGGTCGTTATAAACCTCGCAAAATGCGAATTTGGCGTGCGCGAAATTCAATTTCTTGGCTATACCGTTACCGCGGAGGGGACAAAACCTCTGGCTGAACGCGCTGACGCGACAATCAAAGCACCGCGACCTGGTACTGTTAAGGAACTGCAAAGATACTTCGGTGTGATCAACTTTTATCGACGTTTCATACCGGGGGTAGCGCAAATTCTACAACCGCTCAAGGACTTGTTAAAAGGCACAACAATGTGCAATGCGACTATTGAGTGGTCCGATCAAATTGAAAAGAACTTCCGCGAGTCGAAGCGCGCCTTAGCTAACGCAACAATGTTAGCGCATCCGATTCCAGGCGCGTCCGTTAGCTTCGTAGTCGATGCTTCCGATTACGCAATAGGAGCGGTACTCCAACAACGCGTCAATGATACTTGGCAGCCTCTGGGTTTCATCACGAAATTCCTATCCCTCCCGCAACGAAAGTACGGGATACATACATATGTATTTTCTTGCTCTTCCAACCCATTGCCGTTGCGGTCATTTGTTGCAAATTCGATCGTTTGCATCTGACCTAAATCTTGAGGTTAAAATTTTCTGTTACAAATTATTAATTAGACCTATTTATAACTTATGCTAATCCCATATGTTATAAAATTTCTGCCAGTGCGGTGGTAAACGCAAGGCTAGGCATCTTGAAAATAAGTGCATTAGAAGAAGCAGGAATTATTTTAGAACGGCCATCTCTTACTACAAGAATTATAATAGCAGCAAAAATATATTATTAAGAGCTTCATAATAGATTTAATAATAATGATTTAATTAAGGGAATTATTTACCTTTACCCTTTGTATTTAGAGAGGGCTATGAAAAATGTACATCTCCTTCAAGAGGCTAATTAGAATACTTCCTATGATGTACATTACCACATTAAGAATCAAATTCTTTCCAATGAGCTAGAAGCTCGGCGGGGCAGCTGGCTATGGTCGTTAAGGTCGAGAATTGAAGGTGACGCGTCGCGAGTTCGAATCCTCGGTATGGAAAGATTAAATAAGAAGGGACGGAAAAACCAAAATTTCTCTTAGAATATACAAACAGGCAAGTGGCCAGCCCCTCCCTTGCGTGTGTTCTGGATGTACTTTCTGAGAGTACTTGGTTTTTAAACGTGCTTGGTGTTAAGCACACAGGGGCCCGACGATAAAAACTCGCACTGGTACACTGTCCCGTTCGTGGAGGTTTTAGCCGGTAAGAATCCGGCACTACCTTCTGCCCGTCCCCACAGGGTTGTAAGGTGTCTATGAAGATTTCCTCCACGTAAAAAAAAAAAAAAATTTTTTTGTAGTATGAAAGGAGAGACGTTTAACATTCCCGTAGACAAGGGGGAACACATATAAATTGTATCAGTGGCGAATAATCTTTATCAATAATCGACATGAAAGTAGGTGTTACGCCACGATGCTTACCACAGGCTGTATTGTCTAACCGTCGCTCGCGGTCCTACAGTGTCGCAGGCAGACCGTCTCATCTGCCCGCCGGATCATATAGAATGTATCGACGGGAGCATAGTTGTCGCCAAGCAGCGAGCCCTAGAAACGTCGATTTTTGTCCGTAACGTTTTCGACACAAGAAGAGCCATACGTGATCATAGGCGCGAGCGGTGGCGTGAAGCGAGCATAATGGGGGTCGTCTTCCAAACAAGACAAAGAAATGATCGAAAGGGAATCAGTCCCTTCTGACGAGTCAAGCGTTAGACATCGAGAGCTCTGACGAGCAAAATCAAAATCATATAGTTTAACGAATTCATTGAGAGATATCGTAAGGTCGAGTCAACTTTGTGTAATTTATTCATCATATTATTGTCAAATATATTATTTTATGTTCACCTGTCAATACAGTGTTACTTCATTGAACCACCTCTGTTATCTTAATCGAAACAGGAGAACGACTATTTCGCGGCGTCGAATAACAGAATCGTAGAGAGAATTTACGCCTCTCGCTGACGCGTTTTCCTAGCGGTCGCGTCTCTCCGCGAAAGGTCGTAACAGTATAAAAAAGAACATAGTCGGACTACATGCCGTTGAATAGGGATGGGGGGGCAGAATTATAAAAAAACCAGGAAAAGCTAGAAGAAGAGAAGGAGAAAAGGGAATGAACAAGCGAAAGTGTGGAAAAATACCTGGAGGAATGTAGACTGGACCTGCAAGGGAAGAACAGTAGAGGAAACGTGGACTGAAATCAAAAAGAAGATAAACGAAGCAATGCCAAAGAAGAAAGTGAAGATGAGGAAATGGGGTATGGGAGAGAAAGCGTGGTACAACAAGGAGTGGAAAGAAAGGAAAAGAGTGATGAGAAGGGAGATGACAAAGTTTATGAAAGGAAAATGCAGCAGAGAAGCGCTCATAGAGGGAAAAAAGAAAAGGAAAGAGAAGAAGCAAAAGAAAGCAACGGGGGAAAACGGGTTAGAAAATGAGGTACGAAAGTATGCACCGAAGGAAGTGGGGGTGGCGTTATGGGAGTTAAGGGGGGCTAAGGTTAATTCGTACAAAAAAGGCATGTTTCTGTGAATTTTTTGTGACGACACAGTTAGAATCTCTTTATTAAAACCAATAATACACTAAAGTATGACATTCGAAGTATATTGTATAAAATTTTCACGGACGTGTCTCGGAAAAAAGTAGAATTGCGGTGCCTCTCGTAACTTGGTGCTGTATCATCTGAAATCAAACAATTAAAGTTCATTCGTTAGGAAGCAGTTTTCTCCAGGTAACGCTGGGAGGATTTTTCGAAATTTCAATTTTTCACTTTTTTGGAACACTTTGAAGGGAAAAATGCGATTTTTTGCGAAAAGATCGGATAATTTGTTATTGTAAAATAAAAATAATTAACAAATTGGAAAAAACTCTCCAGCGTTACCTCGTAAATTATGTACAGAAATAGTGTTCAAAGGGGCACCGGGATCTGGGGGGTTAGATTAGGTAATATATAGAGAGCGAAACATCTGCCAGGTATCAATAGCACGTTCGGGTCGGGTAGGTATCAAAATCCGACATGTATGAAAATACTCGTAACTTTGTCAATTTTGCTCCAATCGACTTGAAATTTTGATACAATATTCTTAAGATATTATGCATTCAATTAAAAAAATACAAAAAAATTTTAATACCTTACCCCCCCCCCCTAAGGAGAATATGGAAATAGGGAGGGGATACCAGAAGATTGGAAAAAAGGAGTAATACGTCGGATATGTAAGAAGGGGGACAAGAGAGTAGCGAAGAGCTACAGAGGAGTAACGCTAATGGATACAGCATACAAGATCTATGCAGAGATACTGGACGAACGACTGAAGGCAGAGATTGAAAACAAACTGGAAGATTCGGATTCAGAAAAGGAAGAGGAGTGACTGATGCGGTTTTTCTGATAAACCACATCATATACAAGCAGCTAGGTAAAGAAAGAGGGAAATTAAATGCCTGCTTTGCGGACTTAAGAGCGGCGTTCAACAGACTAAACAGAGAGAAACTGGAGGAGAAAAAGAGGAAAATGGGGATTAGCGAAAAACTAAACCGAAGGATTAAAGCGATATACGAAAAAACAAGGAGTGTAGTCAGAGTCAAGAACCGCGACACAAGGGAATTTTGGACTGCGAGGGGAGTCAAACAAGACTGGAAGAAAAACTAAGGCAAGGACAAGCTGGGGGCATAGTGGTAGGAAAAAGAAAGGTATGGTCACTAACATATGCAGACGATATTGTGTCGATGGCAGATAGAGAAGAGGAGCTAAAAGATATGCTAAAGAGATTCAAACAATTTTTAAAGAAAGCCGAATTAGAACCGAGCACGGAAAAGACCAAGATAGTAGTTTTCGAAAAAAGAAGGATAAAAGGAGACAAAGAAAATGGAAATGGGGAAAGCAAGAATTAGAAGAAGTGGACGAGATAAGATACCTAGTGTACATGCTAGAGAAAAACCGCAGTGATGAGAAACACATGCAAGACAGGGAAAAGAGAGTAACAATAGCAACGAAGAAAACATGGAGCCTGGGAGAAAGAATATTCAAACAGGACTACGAGAGGAGAATGAAGATGTTTGGAGCAGAGGTATGGGGCTGGGATATGGAAGAAAGACTGAATAGAATACAAAGAAGATATATAAAACGGATATTAGGTATGACAGCACCAAATTATATATCGATAGAAGAATGCAAGCTAATAGAAATCAAAGAAAAAACATTAAAAAGAGCAGCAAGGTATAAAGATAAAGCCCTAGAATGAAAAAGGAACTAAAAAGGAGTAAAGGAGTGTATAAAGGAAAGAGAGAGAAATTGGGGAAATGGCCAAGAAGGGAAAGGAGCAAGAAAGAGAAAGGAGGGACTAGAAGAGGTGAGATATGGAGGGACGCAGATAGAAGCAAGAGAGGAGCAAACAAGGATGACAGTAGACCAAATTATAGAAGAAAGAAGTAAGAGAGAAGCAGAAGAGAGGGGGGAAAGGATAAGGGAAACCAAATATAATATACATTACAGAAATATCGCCAAAGAAGAATTACCAAAGTACTTAGAAGGGTGGATGAAGTGGAAGTATAGAAGGCAAGATTCACATGTGGGAACGAGACCAAAGCAGGGGAATACTGGAAAGAAAAGGGAAAAAAAAAGATACAGACTATGTAGAAGGAAAGAAGACCTGAGACATGTAATAGAAGAATGTGAAATAATGGGAGGATCAAAGGACATAGGAAAAACACTAAACGAGACTGGAAAAGGTTTAACAGAACTGAAAGCAATAATAGAGAATGAAAGGGCAAACGACAGGAAGGAAGCACAGCAAGGAGGCTAAAGACCAAAGCTGCAATATTTATTAGTCATTAGTTATTAATTTGTAGTTTCTAATATTTAGTTCGTAGAGATAGAAAAATTAAGAGAGTGCAATATAATAGAATGGATAAGAGGGGAGGTGGACATATATGTCGGAGATGAAAGAACACCGGAGCCTTTGGAATTTTGGATAATCCCGCAACATTGTAACCTAGAGCCTACTATAGCTGTAATTGAACAATTGTAGTTATTCAATCCGATTGTAATTGTTCGAGAGTTGTGATAATGAGCTTAGGCTCAAGGCGACAGTCAGTCGCCGAACGTAGCCGCGGTCACGGGATGAACGCTTTGTCTAACAAAGGCATGGAATAATTCTATAGCTCTCCTTAAAAAGGAAATAGTTGTAACACTCGACAGTAAACATTCCAACGGTCTCTGTCCCGTAGCTCGCCACACGCAGACCCTATTCTTCGAGTAAGATGATTGCTAGATGTCGATGCGTCTCCGCAGTACATGTTCAGCTAGCTCGAGGGCCCGTTATAAATCTTAAGATTTAGCCAACTAAAGTCCTTCAATCAGACAAACAGTCTTCGTCCCAACTATGGGAAAATAGGGGAGACCTATTTTTCAACGAGCGGCGTTCCCACTAGCAACTTTCCCTCGAGGGCGGCTAGCATCTTTTTCTAACCACCGATATGGAGATTGACCAATTAGCAGCAACGCCAATTTCCTTTACTTTCTGAACGAAGGCTTTTCTCGACGATCTCGTGTCCTAAGACACACCCCATCATAGCTTTTCCTCTGTGGCATCGTTGGGACGGAATGTCATTCTTTCTTGCCATCTCATCGACGAAAAGAGTAACCCCTTACGACCAGTCAATTTTGTGAGCACGTTCATCTCTCATCCCGTCGACCGCGGATTCGTTATTGAACCTAGGATCATTGTCATTAGTTTCTCGAGTACCTAACTACCACGGTTACTTGTCCGGTTCTATAAGAATCGTATTTGCACTAGTCAATGTCTTCTCTATTGCATAACGACAACGTGTAACCCAAACGAAGATTCGTTTCGCGCCCCTAACCCTAATTCTAATGTAAACCCGACATATATGTACGCGGCTGTACCATCTGTGCATGGCATATTCCTAGAAAAGGCTGGGAGGCCCATCAAATTTATTTTGCGCGAGAATTGATTGTAATTTTAACAAATAAATAAAAAAAAAAAATTGAGCTAAACAGTACTCGATGGCTTTGAGGACTAAAAAAAACTAAACACTAAAGAAGATATTACTGAAAATTCTCAGCGCGAGAATTGATTGTAATTTTAATAAATAAGTAAAAAAAAAAAAAAAAAAAACTAAAGCAGATGTAGAGTTTTCCTAGAAGTGAGCATCGTTTCAGCAAAAGCAAGTAATAAAACCATTTATTTCAGCCAACGCTGAAATCGAGTTGAGTGCACTCGTTCTTGTCTGTCCTGTTTTTGCGACCAGGTTTTCAGGACAGAGATAGAAAGAAAAAAACAATATCGTATATAAGCACCGTTCTACAGCGACTTAAATCCAATTTATATATTGTAAAGCTAAAAAAATGTAATTCCGACGCACAAAATATTGTATGGCTATGTCGTACCGTCATGTACCGGTACTTTTGCCTAAACCACCCCACAACCAACGTTCATTGTTTATTGTGAACAACATACCAATGTAACATTCAGCTACTGGTCAATATACATTATAAAAAAAATCAGTTGACTGTAGACCGCCGAGCAGGATGGACCTCTCAGTGCGCGCGTCAAAGTGGACTAACATTCACTAAAGTAGAAGGAACAAGTGACAAAAAGTGACAAAAAGTGAAAAATACTGCATTGACATCATCTCTATAAATACAAATAAGAATAAAAAGAAAATAAAATAAAACAAGACAAAATAAAATTGTATAAAAAGATAGAAGCTACCGATAATGAAGCCAAAAGCAACGAAACGGAACCCACCGTAGACCCAATAAAAAAAGCCATCAAGAGAAAAATAATCACACAAAAAACAGCCAAGGAAACCAACAATAGTTTAAGACTTCCCGCTCAAAAGACGCGGAAACTCAACCCACAACCTAACCTGGTTGCCAGGACGAAAAGACTAGTAAACATCCTAGGAAACACAGTTGTAGATTATCACCCCAGCCAAGAAGAAAAGGCTAACGAAATCAAAAACATGAAGTCTACAAGAGCTACCTCGCCTCCAGCGATCATAACAAAAAACAGATTCAGTATATTACAATCTGAACCAGAGCCTCATCCACAACCGGGACCATCAAACTACCCCACTTCGAGCTTAACGCTAGAACAAATAAGAAAGAAAAACCAAACATTACGAGGCAAAATGGGAAAACACAGTCCCACCATACCATCAAAACAATCAACACCGCAGGGGCGACAGACCCCATCGTACAACCCAGGAGCCACCAGCATTGCCAAGGGGGAACCGAGCACTTGACGGACGCCCCACCGGATGCTCCGCGGAGGAGCGTACGAGCACCCCATCCACTACAAGGGATAACAAACCGCCGCCTATCAACATAACGCTACAAGACCCAAAGGACACGGTAACGCTCATAGAGAAAGTAGCGGGCATCAATCAGTTCCATATTAAAAGAATACACTCAGATAAACATGCACTCTACCTGCGAAACCTACCCAACTTCCATAAAGCAAAACAAACACTCCTCTCAGCGAACACAATCTTCTACACGTACACACCCAAAACAGAGAAACACCATACATACTTGTTAAAAGGTTTAGACAATAGCTACACCGAAACAGAAATACTTACAGACCTACAAGCCTTGCAAATAGAAGACGTAAAATTCACAAAAGTCACACGATTCACGACAAAAAGATCAAGGAAGAACAATATACTGCTCCCAATTTATATAATACAGGTATCCCCCGACAGTAATATAAATAACTTGTTAAAAGTTAACCATTTTAACTACTTCAGAATAAAATGGGGAAAAATAGTAAAAAAAAAAGGATGACATAACTCAATGCCACAAATGCCAGCGATTAGGTCACACAGCACAAAACTGCAACCTAAACTACCGCTGTGTTAAATGCAGTGAGCCCCATGGTCCAGGCGACTGCAAAATAAAAAGGGAAAACGCAGTAACCAAAGACAAAATATTCTGCGTCAATTGCAAAAACTATGGACACCCCGCGTCATACAAAGGTTGCCCCAAACTCGTAGAGCTTCGTAAAAAGCTAGCCGATAAAATCAAAAAAGACAAAGAAACAAAGATAAAACGAATTGCCCAAATAAGCCGCAAATACGTCCCAGAACTAAAGTTCTCTGACGTAGTGAAACAACGAACAAAATTAAATCAAACAATCGAAAACACATCACAATTAACAAACTTAGATCCGCGCTCAAGCCAAAGCTCAACCACAATCGATGACTCCCCCCATCTAAACATTATAAACGTTATCGAAGACTTTAAAAAAGGTATTCTCCAAGCGTTAAAAGAACAACAAATGCAATTAAATGAAATAAAAAATACACTATCAACGCACGAAGAAAGGTTCGACGCCATCTTCTGCACTTTGAATAGTACAGATGACGAATAACCAAAACACGCCAAACCAACAATTACAGCAAAAAACACATAAATTTAACCTAAAGCACCTGAAAATAATTGCAATAAACGCTAACTCTTTAATTTCAAACCAAAAAAGATACAGTATGCTAACCCTAATAAATAAAGAAGCCCCCGATATGGTACTCATCCCAGAAACAAAACTAAACAAAAGACACAATGTACACTTCAAAAACTACTCCATGATAAGACACGACAGACCGAACGCCAGTCAAGGAGGAGGAACAGCGATCCTCATAAAAAACCCTATAAAATACAAAACAATTCTAATTGATAAAATAACAAGTTTCAAAACCTTAGAAACAACGATCATAAAAATAAAAATAAGCAATAAGGAAAATTTATTCATCACTGCAGCGTACGCAACCTACGGAAACCAGAAAGAATTTAACTACGAATTCAATAATCTTTTCGAACTCTTGCAGCTCAACAAACCGAAAAACTACTATATAATAGCAGGATACCTTAACGCAAAACATACAAGCTGGAAAAACGAAATAAACAACACGAGAGGCAACTTCATTAGAAACTGGCTAGACAATAAAAGCATCCACTACAAAACAAACTTACACAGCTCCGAGCTACCCTCTTACCCAAAAGGAGGCTCATACCTGGACATATGCCTAGCAGATGCGCGACTAAAATTCCAAAACCTACGTCCAAATAACAACCTCAAAACCTCAGCCTATGACAGTGACCATAACGCCCTAGTATTTCACGTAAACAAAAATACATCTGACTCCCTAACACTCGAAACTCAGACCGAGACACCCAGGTACAATTACAAAAAGACAGACTTGAACAAAACTGCGACCTAGAGATCTACAACAACGTCAACCTAACAAATAGTTAAATCGACTCATTCATAGATGAAATAGAAAACATACACAAATCGCCCTCCAAAAATCCGTGCCAAACATAAAAGAAAAAAATTCATGCGAGCCCTATATAAACAATAAAATAAAAGATCTACATCGAGATAAAAGCTACATACTGTCCAAAATAAACAATATAAAATTTAACTATTCTTACGACAAAAGAGAAGAATTAGAATTCCTAAAGTTCCTACTACACAGAATAAAAGCGCAACTGAAACAAGAATTCGCAATTTCTATAAACCATTACTGGACAAACAAAATAAAAAACATCTCCAAAAACGACTCAGCCAACATGTTCCCACAAATAAATCAAATCTTTAGACCAAAAGAACAAAACCCCATCCCACCTCTCAAATTGCCCCCAGAAAATGCCTCCCTCATCCAAGAAGCAGGTATAACGATACACAACACCATCAAAGACACCGAGGGTAACTTCATAATACCTAAAACAATAGAAAAATTAGACATCATCGGCACCCACTTTTCCAAAATACATACGCAAGACGAACACATGGGCCGAGAACAACTAAACAGAATTATCATCGCCGAAACAAACAAACTAAAAAATGAAATGGAACAAGGCAAAACGCTAAACAAAACAGTCTGCACATTCTCAAACGAAAACACCGCAGACAACCCCAAACAACCAGATCCAGAAATAAACTACTTCACAAATTACAATCAACTAAACACAATCTTCTCCAAACTAAACAACAAAAAATCCTCCGGCTTCGACGGTGTAACGTCAATTCATATCAGAGACCAGGCCATACACCACGGACAGGATTTTTTTTTTTTTTTTTATTTATTTGTTGAAATTACAATCAATTCTCGCGTTGAGAATTTTCAGCAATTTTTCTGGCGTGGCGCAGTGACATGGCTGTTTATTTACAATAAGTTAATACTTATTATAGATAGGTATAATTTATAAGTATTATAAGTAAGTGCAAATGCTTATTTTGGATAATTAAATGAATCTAACGTTTAGGTCTAGCGGGTAGTGCCTCTTCAGCCTGCGAATCTGGTCCGTCGTATCGAGTAGTCCAGTGATTAGGGGGTTTCGGTGTTTGTTGATTCTTTTGCTATATCTGTCGCTATATTTTGCTATTTCCTCTTTGACGGTGGGTATCTTGAGGTCGCGGTGTATTGTTTCATTGGTTACATACCAAGGTGCGTCAATTAGGGATCTTAGCGTTTTCGATTGAAAGCGTTGGAGTATTTCGATGTTGGAGTTACTTGCTGTTCCCTATAGTTGGATTCCGTAGGTCCAGACAGGTTTTATTACGGTCTTGTAGAGGGTAATTTTATTCTGTATGTTTAGTTTGGAGCGTCGGCCCGTGAGCCAATAGAGTTTTTTTTAGTTTGTCCTTTAGTTGCTTCGTTTTATCTGAGATGTGTGTCTTCCACGTTAGTCTCCTGTCCAGGGTCATGCCCAGGTATCGGACTGAGTCCTTGCTAGGAACTGTTGCATCGTTGATGGTGATCTGGGGGCAGGTTTGTTTTCGGAGCGTGAAGGTTACATGTGAGGATTTCTTTTCGTTGACTTTGAAGCCCCATTTGTGAAACCACTTTTCCATGGAGTCGAGACTTCGCTGGAGAGTGGATGAGGCTATTACCGGGTCTGCGTGGGTAGCTAATAGCGCTGTGTCGTTTGCAAATGTCGCTATTGTTATATCGTTTGATATAGGTAGGTCGGCAGCGTAGATGGAGTACAGTGTCCTGCTGCTTTCTTGGGGTTTAGGCGACTGATTGTTTCTATAGTCTCTGCAGAGGAGAAGGGTTCGATAGGAGGGGACATTTGGAAGGGGGTGTGTAGGTATTCAGTAACGTCCGCGGCGGCTTTGGGGGAATGGGGTTTGAATACTTTTGACAAGTGTTTAGCAAACAGGTCGGCTTTTTCTATAGGGCTTCGCGCCCATCCACCTTGCGGACGGCGGATAGGTGGGATTATTTGTGGGGGGCGTGTGAGTTGCCTGGAGGCCTTCCATAGTGAGTAGTTGGAGTCGGCTGTGGGGGATAAGCTGGCGAGGTATTTATGGAAACAGTCGTTTTTATAGTTTTTTAAGTTTCTGGATAGCTTTCTAGTTGCGTTGTTTAGTTTGCGTTTGTCATCCGGTGTTCTATGGGTCTGCCATACTCTTCTTAGTCTACGTTTTTCTGCTATTTTTTTTAGTATGTATTGGGGACATTCTTGTTTGCTGTTGGATGGCTTTGTCGGTGTGGAGAGGCGGATTGCGTTTATTATGCTCGTGTTTAAGTATTCCGTGGCTGCTTCGATATCTTCCTTTGTTTTTAGTGGGGTGAAGGCAGAGGTTGAGTTTGTAAAGACTTCTCTGAAGAGCTGCAGGTTGGTGTGTTGGTTGTGAATGGAGCCATTAGGTGTATTCTCGATGATTGTTGAACTGACTGTTGCTATCACGGGAGAATGATCAGAGGAGAGATCAGCCGAGGAGTTGATCTGGACGTGTCTTGATGGGATATTTTTAGTTATGAAGAAGTCGAGAAGGTCGGGTATTTTGTTGGTGTCAGTGGGCCAGTATGTGGGTTCGTATGTGGTGAGGTAGTTGTTGTTTATTATGCTGTTTAAGAGGTTTTTGCCTCTTGCTGTAACCAGTCTGCTGCCCCATTGGATGTGCTTGGTGTTATAGTCTCCTCCAACTATGAATCTATTGCCCAGGGTGTCCAGAAAGTTATCAAAGTCTTCTTTGGCGATGGAGTGTCTGGGAGGGCAGTATACTGCTGAGGTGGTGATTGAGCCATGACAGTCTTCTATTGCTACGTTTGTTGCTTGGAGGTAGTCTTTCTGGAATGATGGAAGTTCGTAGTGCTTAATACTTGCTTTGATTATTATTCCGGTGCCACCGTGGGCCTTTTCGCTGGGGTGTTGGGTATGGTAGAATTTGTAACCATTTATTTTCAAGTAGCTCTTGTCGGTGAAGTGGGTTTCCGATACGAGCATTACGTCGATTTGCTGGTGTTTTAAGAAGAGTTCTAGTTCAAGTTTGTGTTGCGCTAGACCGTTGGCGTTCCAGAGTGCTATGCGCCTTGGTTTTATTTTGAGTCGGGGCGTGCTAATTTTTCCACGATGAGTGTTAGTAGCGATAGCAAGTGATTTATTTGCTCTGATTGTTTCTCTATTAGCTTTTCAAGCCTTGAGGAGTTGTCTGTGTTAGGTGGGTTGGGGACACTGTTTTGGGGAAGGTACCTTTGGCTGTTCGGGTTATTTTGGATGCCTTGTACTGCTTGGGCATAGGAGGTTGAGGTGGAGATGAATTTGGTAGGACTGGGTGTTTGGTTGGTTGAGGGGGTTGGGGTAGTCGTGAATTTCGGTGGGCTGGGTGTTTGGTTGGATACCTCTTTTGCTCTGAGCTTAGGGTACCTGTTCGTGTATAGTGTTTTATATGCTGGGCAGTCTTTGTAGTTGGCAGGGTGGTCCCCTTGGCAGTGGATGCATTTCGCTGGGGTTTCCGGTGATTTGGCGCACTGGTCAGTGGAGTGAGTGCCTGCGCATTTAACGCAGCGGAAAGTATGGTTGCAGTATTTCTGCGTATGACCGTACCTTTGGCACCTTTTGCATTGCACTATTTCTTTTTTTACAAGCGGTGGTTCGATCTTTACTATCGCGTTCATTAGGCGACTGATGTTGTAGATTTCTTTATTGTTCGGCTTTTGTTTAATGTCTAGGAAGAATAAGGATAACGGGTCTTTCGAGACTCTATGCCTTATATTACTTACGTTTATGACTTCGTGGCCGAGTTTTGAGAGTTCGTATTTGAGTTCGTCTATGTCTGCTGAGTGGTGTATGTTTCGTAGGACCACCCGGAAAGGCCTTTCCTGTTTGAGTTGGTAGGTGTGGAAGTTGGCGTTCAGGGTCCTGAGTGTCTTGGTGAGTATTCTGTAAGCTTCTGGGTTCGTCGGCAGTATTTTTACTTTATTGTTACTTATCTTAAGGATATATTCCTCCTTGCAGATATCTCTCTCTCTAGGGACTTGATCATTGTCTGTATGTCGATGACGTTGTCGTGTAAAATTAAGGTAAAAATAAGGAACTTGTTAATTTCCGAAAAGGAGATTAAGTTCTTTTTATTTTTTTACTCAATTTATACAATTTTTTCGGTTCGCGATGATACACTTTCGATACTTGGATTAGTTAAGAATTTTTTTATTAGACTGACTGGATGATTTTGAAGGGAGCATTTATATTCTTCCATTCGTTGGAGTGGGAGAAGGTTTTGTTTATATTTAGTGTAAAATTCGGAGAACGGCTGGAGTGATCGAATGCCACTCAGGCGGCTGAGAACGGGTGCTGACCGGACGGTCACACGCGATAAGGCGTTCGGAATTTCGGTTTGTTATATACAGTTGCTCGAATTTCGTCTGTGACAACGTCGTCCACAAATATTGGAGGGGGATTCTCTGTGAGTGTTGGTTTGGTGGCGGTTCTACGATTTCCATGGCGTCATTTGGGGATTCCAATACGGCGAACCTGTTGTGAGTGTTTATTTGCGTTGTTGTTTCTATTTTCCTTTTCTTTGTAGTATTAGCGTCGTTGGTGCGGAGAGTTCTGCTACACTTCTGCCACGGGGGAGGTAGCGCGGGGTAGCTGCGTGTCTGCTCCGGAGAGCCTGGTCGCGATTGCTGGGCCATCATCGAGCTAGTTAATTCGGAATGAACAACTAGTCGTGAGGCTATGAGGCTAGTATTCGGGTTGGGGTTAGGTGCGTGGGATTTTCTTCTCCCTAAAGGGTAAGGGACACTTGGCTGTGTTCTCTTTCGACGGTTGGGCGACACGTGTTGTTTTCGGACTACGCTGGGCACTAGAGACACGTCTACACGCTTCGGCACTTCACAGCGAACTGGGGGTCAGAGTTGATCGAGACGTCGAAGCATAGAGTCGTTAGAATTGAGTTGCGAGTGTTGTCGAGTGTAGAGTTGCTAGTGAGAGAGAGAGAGAGAGAGAGAGAGAGAGAGAGAGAGAGTTACCAAATAGTTGTCAAGTTATTTGTTGTAAATACGAGCGTTGCATTTAGTTTTCCTGTTAATCAAACATCGTTTCTCTGTCTAACTAATATCTGTATTTTCAATCCATTATTAATAAATTATAATTAATGGGACAAAATTACACCTTTAATATATTCCGATATTACACAACGATATTAATCGCATACAGATAAAGTGATTGATCGAACGGATTCTTCCCTCCGTTGCCCAGCGACATCCCCACTAGCGTGCGTTCGTGAGATGTACCGCGGAGGCTAGCGCGTGCATGCTCTCCTTTTTAATGTGGGTAGCTTCCGTTGTACATTGATAACTTTTTCATTTCCGTTTGGCACCTAAAAAAGAATTGAACGTGTGTTGCAAAACGTGTTTTTTCCTAAAAAATGTCAAAGTTATTGAAGTTTTTCTAAATAACATTTCTGAATTTGATAAATTTACAAATTTATATCTCCTCTTAACACTTAACGCTCCAAGTGTGCCTCCCAAGCACCACCAATGTGCGATGCGGTGCGGTACTCTTTTTAAAATCTGACATTTAAGAAGTCTTTTTCTTTCTTTTTTATTTGGAAGAATTTTATAATTAATTCTCACTGAGAATTATAAGTAATAGCTTTTAATTATAATAATAGTCTGTTAGTTCGACCAATCGCGGGGAGACGCAGTCGCGAGGAGAGACGTCAACGGGAGTCTTAAATTCCCGTTACGATTATAACAATCGACACCACGAATTGATCGATTCTCTGATTTCCGTTGAGATAATAGGGGTGATTGAGGTTGTATAACACTGTGATTCACAGAATTATAAATAATATATTTCCAACACTTAGATTACACTGTTGAGCATAGATAACTAGATAATCACTTATCGCACGAAGTTAAGATAGATATGTACGTTAGAGCAGGGCTCTTATAATGGGATTTAATGTATTAGTGGACGTAGCACTTGTGACATCAATCACATCTCAACCTACATCAGTGATAATACAGCGACCGCCGACCTTCGGACACTTTTCTACATCATAACCTACACCTAGCCCCTCAACATCCTAAAACCAAAACGTATATAAATCGAGACTTCACCCAGCTCGGGCAGTACTTGTTCTCCATCTAGTTGTTGCCTATTAGGTCGTGCCCTGCTGCTTTCTTGGGATTTAGGCGACTGACCCGAACCGGCTGGCAGCGAAAACGATCAACACAACCATAAAAAGAAGACTAAAAAGGAAACACCCAGCAGATCTCACAAAGGATATATCTTAACAAACACGAAGATGGTACCCCATTGGGGGTAGCCACCCACATGATAATCAAACACATAAAAAATTCTACCAAATGTCCAAATTGGACAAATTGTGAATGTGAAATTTTAAATAAAAATAAAAAAAAATGTATCTTCGAAGAAAAAAAAAGAAAAAAAATCTTTGTTGAAGGTATCTGTTCGGGGCACGTATGATGAATGCGTAACAGAAATATATTTGAGTATAAGTGTAACTGTAAGTATAAGTATAAATATAAGGGTATACTAATCCAGATCCACACTCTGGCAGCGTTACACTACAACAGAGTTTCGAAGCCATGAGTCTATTTATAGAACTACGAAGACTGGCCCGTCTATATGTCGGATTTTTTCCAAAATCGATCTCGTGCGCGCTTACCATCGAATTCCCATCGCGCCGGAGGACGTACCGAAAACTGCGATTACTACTCCTTTCGGCCTTTTCGAAGCGACTAGTATGATGATTGGGCTCCGAAACGCCGCCCAAACGTGCCAAAGATTCGTGGACGAAATCACGGGAGGCCTCGATTTCGTCTACGCGTATATCGATGATTTTTTAATCGCGTCCGACACCGAGGAACAACACCGCGAACACTTGCGGATTTTGTTCAATCGCCTCGACGAATACGGGGTCGTTATAAACCTCGCAAAATGCGAATTTGGCGTGCGCGAAATTCAATTTCTTGGCTATACCGTTACCGCGGAGGGGACAAAACCTCTGGCTGAACGCGCTGACGCGACAATCAAAGCACCGCGACCTGGTACTGTTAAGGAACTGCAAAGATACTTCGGTGTGATCAACTTTTATCGACGTTTCCTACCGGGGGTAGCGCAAATTCTACAACCGCTCAAGGACTTGTTAAAAGGCACAACAATGTGCAATGCGACTATTGAGTGGTCCGATCAAATTGAAAAGAACTTCCGCGAGTCGAAACGCGCCTTAGCTAACGCAACAATGTTAGCGCATCCGATTCCAGGCGCGTCCGTTAGCTTCGTAGTCGATGCTTCCGATTACGCAATAGGAGCGGTACTCCAACAACGCGTCAATGATACTTGGCAGCCTCTGGATTTCATCACGAAATTCCTATTCCTCCCGCAACGAAAGTACGGGATACATACATATGTATTTTCTTGCTCTTCCAATCCATTGCCGTTGCGGTCATTTGTTGCAAATTCGATCGTTTGCATCTGACCTAAATCTTGAGGTTAAAATTTTCTGTTACAAATTATTAATTAGACCTATTTATAACTTATGCTAATCCCATATGTTATTAAATTTCTGACAGTGCGATGGAAAACGCAAGGCTAGGCATCTTGAAAATAAGTGCATTAGAAGAAGCAGGAATTATTTTAGAACGGCCATCTCTTACTACAAGAATTATAATAGCAGCAAAAATATATTATTAAGAGCTTCATAATAGATTTAACAATAATGATTTAATTAAGGGAATTATTTACCTTTACCCTTTGTATTTAGAGAGGGCTATGAAAAATGTACATCTCCTTCAAGAGGCTAATTAGAATACTTCCTATGATGTACATTACCACATTAAGAATCAAATTCTTTCCAATGAGCTAGAAGCTCGGCGGGGCAGCTGGCTATGGTCTTTAAGGTCGAGAATTGAAGGTGACGCGTCGCGAGTTCGAATCCTCGGTATGTAAGGCTCCGAGATTAAAGGGACGGAAAACCAAAATTTCTGCTTACAACAGGCAAGCGGCCAGCCCCTCCCTTGCTTGTGGTGAGGGCGTACTTTCGGGGAGTGCGCTTGGTAAAGGTGTTTGGTGTTAAGCACCCGGGGGCCCGAGGGCCACACTCGCGCACTAGTCTACCGTCGTCCCGCCCGTGGAGGTTTTAGCCGGTAAGAATCCGGCACTACCTTCTGCCCGTCCCCACAGGGTTGTAAGGTGTCTATGAAGATTTCCTCCACGTAAAAAAAAAAAAAAAATTTTTTTTGTAGTACGGAAGGAGACATGCTTAACACTCCCGTAGACAAGGATGGAACACATATATAAATGGTTAGGTGAGATTATTTTCATAAAAAATGAATTTTTGATCAATATCCAAACGTGTTATATTGTATATCAATTGTATAAATAAGAAGAAAGGATTAATATATCCTTTTAAACTTTGCATGCTGCACAAAAATACAGAACACATTTATTCGCAATATATTCTAATAGAGTTTCATTCGTTTGAAAAGACACAAAAGAGTTTGTCGACATTTCTTAAACATGATCGAAATTGATTGCAATATACTTGCGTCTACAGTTTGCTACTGGAACAGACGATTGTCAGAGATGTACTTACATACGTTTAAGGCGGATCGTATTGTTGTGCCTTGGAGTGACAACGTTGTTTTGCTCTGCTAGGTCTAAAGGTAAACAAATTCCGAACAAAACATTATCGTCGTTCTTTCTAATCGTCATCCGGAGTGACATTTGAAATTTTTATAATGCCATCGTTCGATACGAATAGACGAACGTCCTTTCTAGGACGATCATTATAACAGGTCATACAGTGGAATAGCAAGCGTAGAGTTGAAGGTGCGACTATTACAACTGGCATACACTATCTTTGTACTTGTATTTAAAGTGATTTTAATATACACTGACTGTTACATTTTTATCACTCCTCTCTTTAATAAACCAACTAACACGTAGAATGTACCACATCAGCTCGTAATTTTTGGAATAAGATACGAGATGTTCCACATAATCCATATATTCCTTGTCTTTGTTTTCAAACTGAACAGTATCTAGAAGTTATCTGCAAATCCGGATATATTCCATCTAAAGCATTTATTTTCTGAGATTCCTTAGATTTATAGATTAGCATAAGAAATATTTACCGATCATGCGTATTACTGTACGACAAATGTTTGATATATACTTTTAACAATTATTGTGCCGATTTAAAATATTCATAACCAAGGTTATATATGTCGGAGATGAAAGAACACCGGAGCCTTTCGAATTTTGGATAATTCCCTAACATTGTAACCTAGAGTCTACTGTAGCTGTAATTAAACAATTGTAGTTATTCAATCCGATTGTAATTGTTTGAGAGTTGTGATAATGAGCTTGGGCTCGAGGCGACAGCCAGTCGCCGAACGTAGCCGCGGTCACGGGATGAACGCTTTGTCTAACAAAGGCATGGAATAATTCTATAGCTCTCCTTGAAAAGGAAATAGTTGTAACACTCAACAGTAAACATTCCAACTGCCTCTGTCCGGTAGCTCGCCACACGCAGACCCTATTCTTCGAGTAAGATGATTGCCAGATGTCGATGCGTCTCCGCAGTACATGTTCAGCTAGCTCGAGGGCCCGTTATAAATCTAAACAGAAATAAACTAAACATAGCACCCAGCCTCGAGCTTACCTTCGACCATACGCCCATAATAATTACATACAGAAACAAACCAATACTTTACAGCAGCACAGAGAAGCTATGCAATAAAACCACCAAATGGCAAAGAAATAATAGAGAGCAAAGAAATAATAGAGAGCAAAATCAACTGCAACATCCCACTGAAAACACCCGAACACATCGATCAAGCAGTAACAACGCTCACAGAAACTATCCAAGAAGTGGTGTTGGTTTCATATTTTTCCAATCTTTTTTACTTAACAATATACTTTCAATAATCTATAATTGAAGCATCGAAAAACATTAATGTTTTAGTATTACACTATTACCATACATTACATCATTCTTATTTTTACACACATTTATATTTTTCTAAATATTCGTTTTCTGTACATCAAAAGCTGTTGAGATTTATCTCGGAATAGAGAGTAAAAATGCATGGATGAATGTAATAAGATAACAAGATAACAACAATAACAGAGATAAAAAAAGGGCAGAAAATAGCGTGCAATTAAAAATTTTAGCGGGTTTAAAGAAAAAAATGTGTCTTATAAAAAGAAAAAATAAACATTAAGGTGCTATAACAATTATTTAAATAAACTGTTTGATGAACTT
Source organism: Bombus vancouverensis nearcticus (assembly GCF_051014615.1). Lineage (NCBI taxonomy): Eukaryota > Metazoa > Arthropoda > Insecta > Hymenoptera > Apidae > Bombus > Bombus vancouverensis. The sequence goes on along the minus strand of NC_134928.1, from coordinate 1,543,327 downwards.
TTTTAGTTCATCGAGAAGGAGAATATATAATAATTTTAATCCTTTTTTGGTTTTTCGTTTCAGTCAAGAATTACGAGGTGGATCTTTCACGCCGATTGAAAACTGCAGCTCATGAAATAGGATTAGAAATCTGTTATAATTTTTCTTTTTACTTAAAAAAAGATTTGTGTTCGTTAAATATATATAAAATCATATCTCAAAATTCAACAAATTCGTTTCTTTCTTACCCTTCTAAAAAAAATCACAAAAAGACGCTGTTTTAGAACATTCTAATTCAGGGCATTCCCTTAATACATCTGCAGAATCTACGAAAGAAGCAAAAATATTTAGTTAATTCCGACAGATTTCAAAATATATTAATTCATAGGAAATCATGAAAAATTTTGCACAGATATTTATAGTGTACGTTTTGAAAAATAATTAATCTACATACATGTTATGTTTTCTAGAATTAAGCATTAGATTCAACCAGAATCAAACATACGATAAACATTTATTATTCAAGTTATACCACACCAGAATAATTTACTTATAATTCTCAAAGAGAATTGATTGTAAAATTCTTCCAAATAAAAAAAAAAGAAAAATGTTATCTTTTCGATACATATTCATACAATCTAACATGACATGATGACAAATTTTAAACAAAATTTTCTATTTCGTCGTGTATACTATTATCTTCATTGTATATAATTTTCACAAATAGTTTGATATGATAACTTCATTGCAATAAACAAAAATGATAGAAATAAAAAATAAATGAAAATAAAAAATATAGATGAAAAATAGAATTTAAATTATTACTATTTAAAATACAGCTGAAATAATTTTTCTGCAGAGATGGCAATGTTTTCCTACCTGTATCGAAGTGTAAGAAATTATGCAAATATGATATTTCAATCTTTGACACTAACAGTGAAATGTATTTTATAACTAGAAATGAAGACAGAAACTATAAGTAGTATTATTGTCATTATAAGCATCGTAATTGATATTATATGTATACGTGTGTATACTTACATACGTATATATGTATATGTCGGAGGTAAAAGGAAAGCCGAAGCCTTTCCTTGGAAATTTTGGGAACATCCTCTAGTACTTTAGCCTATATTTTATTATAGCTGTAATTGTTTAAAATTTGTGATAGCGAGATTGGGTTCGAGGTGACAATTGGTCGCCGAACGTAGCCACGGTCACGAGATAAACGTTTTGCCTAAGGGAGGTCTGGAGTGGTTGTATGGGTTTTCCGAGAAGTGTGATCGTGGCGGCATGCGCCCTCTAGAGCGGGCCTAGCCACGTGTGAGGTTACCTCGAAGGTGCCGAGACAATGGGACATACATTGTATCAATAAACAAACTCCAGGCAGAAACTACCTAGCAACGGCGTTCCGAACTTTTCGATGCTTCTAACGAGTGCGTATCGAATTGCAGACGAGGCTGGCATTCGTGCGATTGCCTTGGAGAGTGACGCATCGAGTATTTTCGTCAATCGTATTTTGCGCCTAAGATTATTTTTTACGCTTAGTAAAGAGTTATCTCGTTGGCCGTGGATTCGTTTGAACCCAACAAAAACATTGTTAATAGTGTACATTAAATTCATTATTCGTAAATCATATTATTCATTAACTTCATTGTTTATCAAATTTATTATTCATTAGACTTAATTATTTGTTAAGCTTAGTGATAGTCTTGTATATACGTGTACATATAATCTCGGCTTTGTGAAACGATGGCTAGTCCACGCGAAGAGTTATCACGCGCCCAAAATTCCGATCTTAACCCGACATATATATATAAAGAATATATAAAGAATAAGTTGATTAAAATTTTGAACACAAATAGAAATTTAACGTTAATTATTCTCATTTTTAACCTTTAACGCTCCCACTTTTAATTGTGAATATCGACCGACAACTCCAACTTATTCTCATTATACTTCGATTTGCAAGTTTTTAACACTTTACCGACCGATAGCCGAATAATCGCTTTTTTGTCGTCGACACTTACCGACTGATAGACTATTAATCGGCTATTACTATAATTAAAAGCTATTACTTATAATTCTCCATGAGAATTGGTTGTAAAATTCTTTCAATTAAAAAAAAAAAGGAAAAAAGTTTTTAAGTACCAGATTTTAAAAAAGGTACCGCACCGCACCGCACATAGGTGGTGCTTGAGAGGCACACTTGGAGCGTTAAATGTTAAGAGGAGATATAAATTTGTAAATTTATCAAATACAAAAATATTATTCAGAAATACTTGAAAAACTTTGACATTTTTTAGGAAAAAACTTGTTTTGCAACAACAAAAAGTTATCAATGTACAATGGAAGCTTCCCACACTAAAAAGGAAAAGAGGAACAAAAGTAGATTTGGAGAATTCACGTACGAAAATAAGACTAATTAACGTGAAAACCAATATTAAGTGGTTAGAAGATTCGTAAACGTCAAATAGATGTATAACATTACAAAACATCAGTTTTTTTTTTTTTTATTTGTTGAAATTACAATCAATTCTCGCGTTGAGAATTTTCAGTAATTTTTCTGGCGTGGCGCAGTGACATGGCTGTTTATTTACAATAAGTTAATACTTATTATAGATAGGTATAATTTATAAGTATTATAAGTAAGTGCAAATGCTTAATTTGGATAATTAAATGAATCTAACGTTTAGGTCTAGCGGGTAGTGCCTCTTCAGCCTGCGAATCTGGTCCGTCGTATCGAGTAGTCCAGTGATTAGGGGGTTTCGGTGTTTGTTGATTCTTTTGCTATATCTGTCGCTATATTTTGCTATTTCCTCTTTGACGGTGGGTATCTTGAGGTCGCGGTGTATTGTTTCATTGGTTACATACCAAGGTGCGTCAATTAGGGATCTTAGCGTTTTCGATTGAAAGCGTTGGAGTATTTCGATGTTGGAGTTACTTGCTGTTCCCCATAGTTGGATTCCGTAGGTCCAGACAGGTTTTATTACGGTCTTGTAGAGGGTAATTTTATTCTGTATGTTTAGTTTGGAGCGTCCGCCCGTGAGCCAATAGAGTCTTTTTAGTTTGTCCTTTAGTTGCTTCGTTTTATCTGAGATGTGTGTCTTCCACGTTAGTCTCCTATCCAGGGGCATGTCCATGTCGCTATTGTTATATCGTTTGATATAGGTAGGTCGGCAGTGTAGATGGAGTACAGTAGGGGTCCGAGGACACTACCTTGGGGTATGCCGGCTTCTATTGGGAATGTTGCGGAAGTGGCGTCTAGGCATTTAACCATGAATTGTCTATTGGTTAGGTAAGATTTTAGGATGGAGTAGTAGGGGTGAGGTAGGATCTTTTTAATCTTGTATAGTAGCCCTTCATGCCATACTTTGTCGAATGCCTGTTGGATGTCTAGGAAAACCGCTGAGCAATATTTTTTCTTTTCGAGTGTTTGGCTGATCGTATGAGTTAAGCGGTGGATTTGCTCTACTGTAGAATGATGTTTTCGGAAGCCGAATTGGTGATCTGGGAGTGTTTTCAAGTTCTCTAGGATTGGAAGGAGTCGGTTCGTGAGCATCTTCTCGAATAGTTTGGACAGGGTAGGTAAAAGACTGATTGGGCGATAGGAGCTGGTTTCGTATATCGGTTTACCGGGTTTAGGGATGAGGGTAATCAATGAGATTTTCCAGGCCTTAGGATAGTGTTCCAGGCGAAGGATAGCATTAAAAATCGATGTGATGAGTGCTATCCCTTTTGTGAGAAGTTCCTTGATTGCTTTATTGCCTGTTAGGTCGTGTCCTGCTGCTTTCTTGGGGTTTAGGCGACTGATTGTTTCTATAGTCTCTGCAGAGGAGAAGGGTTCGATAGGAGGGGACATTTGGAAGGGGGTGTGCAGGTATTCGGTAACGTCCGCGGCGGCTTTGGGGGAATGGGGTTTGAATACTTTTGACAAGTGTTTAGCAAACAGAACGGCTTTTTCTGTAGGGCTTCGCGCCCATCTACCTTGCGGACGGCGGATAGGTGGGATTATTTGTGGGGGGCGTGTGAGTTTCCTGGAGGCCTTCCATAGTGAGTAGTTGGCGTCGGCTGTGGGGGATAAGCTGGCGAGGTATTTATGGAAGCAGTCGTTTTTATAGTTCTTTAAGGTTCTGGATAGCTTTCTAGTTGCGTTGTTAAGTTTGCGTTTGTCCTCCGGTGTTCTATGGGTCTGCCATACTCTTCTTAGTCTACGTTTTTCTGCTATTTTTTTTAGTATGTATTGGGGATATTCTTGTTTGCTGTTGGATGGCTTTGTCGGTGTGGAGAGGCGGATTGCGTTTATTATGCTCGTGTTTAAGTATTCCGTGGCTGCTTCGATATCTTCCTTTGTTTTTAGTGGGGTGAAGGCTGAGGTTGAGTGTGTAAAGACTTCTCTGAAGAGCTGCCAGTTGGTGTGTTGGTTGTGAATGGAGCCATTAGGTGTATTCTCGATGATTGTTGAACTGACTGTTGCTATCACGGGAGAATGATCAGAGGAGAGATCAGCCGAGGAGTTGATCTGGACGTGTCTTGATGGGATATTTTTAGTTATGAAGAAGTCGAGAAGGTCGGGTATTTTGTTGGTGTCAGTGGGCCAGTATGTGGGTTCGTATGTGGTGAGGTAGTTGTTGTTTATTATGCTGTTTAAGAGGTTTTTGCCTCTTGCTGTAACCAGTCTGCTGCCCCATTGGATGTGCTTGGTGTTATAGTCTCCTCCAACTATGAATCTATTGCCCAGGGTGTCCAGAAAGTTATCAAAGTCTTCTTTGGCGATGGAGTGTCTGGGAGGGCAGTATACTGCTGAGGTGGTGATTGAGCCATGACAGTCTTCTATTGCTACGTTTGTTGCTTGGAGGTAGTCTTTCTGGAATGATGGAAGTTCGTAGTGCTTAATACTTGCTTTGATTATTATTCCGGTGCCACCGTGGGCCTTTCCGCTGGGGTGTTGGGTATGGTAGAATTTGTAACCATTTATTTTCAGGTAGCTCTTGTCGGTGAAGTGGGTTTCCGATACGAGCATTACGTCGATTTGCTGGTGTTTTAAGAAGAGTTCTAGTTCAAGTTTGTGTTGCGCTAGACCGTTGGCGTTCCAGAGTGCTATGCGCCTTGGTTTTATTTTGAGTCGGGGCGTGCTAATTTTTCCACGATGAGTGTTAGTAGCGATAGCAAGTGATTTATTTGCTCTGATTGTTTCTCTATTAGCTTTTCAAGCCTTGAGGAGTTGTCTGTGTTAGGTGGGTTGGGGACACTGTTTTGGGGAAAGTACCTTTGGCTGTTCGGGTTATTTTGGATGCCTTGTACTGCTTGGGCATAGGAGGTTGAGGTGGAGATGAATTTGGTAGGACTGGGTGTTTGGTTGGTTGAGGGGGTTGGGGTAGTCGTGAATTTCGGTGGGCTGGGTGTTTGGTTGGATACCTCTTTTGCTCTGAGCTTAGGGTACCTGTTCGTGTATAGTGTTTTATATGCTGGGCAGTCTTTGTAGTTGGCAGGGTGGTCCCCTTGGCAGTGGATGCATTTCGCTGGGGTTTCCGGTGATTTGGCGCACTGGTCAGTGGAGTGAGTGCCTGCGCATTTAACGCAGCGGAAAGTATGGTTGCAGTATTTCTGCGTATGACCGTACCTTTGGCACCTTTTGCATTGCACCATTTCTTTTTTCACGAGCGGTGGTTCGATCTTTACTATCGCGTTCATTAGGCGACTGATGTTGTAGATTTCCTTATTGTTCGGCTTTTGTTTAATGTCTAGGAAGAATAAGGATAACGGGTCTTTCGAGACTCTATGCCTTATATTACTTACGTTGATGACTTCGTGGCCGAGTTTTGAGAGTTCGTATTTGAGTACGTCTATGTCTGCTGAGTGGTGTACGTTTCGTAGGACCACCCGGAAAGGCCTTTCCTGTTTGAGTTGGTAGGTGTGGAAGTTGGCGTTCAGGGTCCTGAGTGTCTTGGTGAGTTTTCTGTAAGCTTCTGGGTTCGTCGGCAGTATTTTTACTTTATTGTTGCTTATCTTAAGGTTATATTCCTCCTTGCTGATATCTCTCTCTAGGGACTTGATCATTGTCTGTATGTCAATGATGTCGTTCACAAATATTGGTGGGGGAGGGGGGATTCTCTGTGAGTGTTGGTTTGGTGGCAGTTCTACGATTTCCATGGCGTCGTTTGAGGATTCCAATACGGCGAACCTGTTGTGTGTGTTTATTTGCGTTGCTGTTTCTATTTTCCTTTTCTTTGTAGTATTAGCGTCGTTAGTGCGGAGAGTTCTGCTACACTTCTGCCACGGGGGGGTAGCACGGGGTATCATCGAGCTAGTTAATTCGGAATGAACAACTAGTCGTGAGGCTGTGAGGCTAGTATTCGGGTTGGGGTTAGGTGCGTGGGATTTCTTCTCCCTAAAGGGTAAGGAACACCTAGCTGTGTTCTCTTTCGACGGTTGGGCGACACGTGTTGTTTTCGGACTACGCTGGGCACTAGAGACACGTCTGCACGCTTCGGCACTCCACAACGAACTACAAAACATCAGTGATGAGAATTTATAAAATCATTCTACTTTTATATCACACACTATACATTAAATGTAATGTAAATTAAATAAGACAAGGAAACGTTAAAACTACATATAAGAACCAAAAAACATATAACGAAACAATTGGAAGAACAAATGAAATTACAAGAGCTCGATTCAGACGCATACAGGATAGTAAGAAATATTCCAAAAAATAAAAATGTAAATTATTATACCTACTAAGCAAAGATATTAAAAGGTTTCAGGTTACAATAAAAGAATTATACCCAAAACTTTTTTCTTATTTGGTAGACTTTTCACAATCAATTCTCATTGAGAATTATAAGTAAATTAAACACCCAAAACTTGACATAAAATATATCAAAACAGATCTATTGGGAAGGAGACACACGCTACACAACGTAATTTACTTAAGCGAAAGTGTCGCTTTAACACCATTGTCAATGTTTCTCTCTGAACGTGAATAAGACGGTATGTGATACGTTCATAAAAGTAAAAACGCCAAGAGCTAATAATAATATTCCACAGTGTGTGTTACGACCGTTCGCGGAGAGACGCGGTCGCTAGGAGAACGCGTCAGCGAGATCATGTTAATCGACGCCGCGAAATAGTCGTTCCCCTGTTTCGTTTAGGATAACAGAGGTGGTTTAATGAATGTAACACTGTATTAACAGGTTAACATAGAACAATATATTTTACAATAATATGATGAAGATGTTACAGAATTTTGGCTCGACTTTGATCTCTAGATAAATTCGTTTGCTCGTCAGATTGTCGAAGTGTCACGTTTGACTCGTCAGAAGGAACTGCCCGCCCTTCGATTATTTTCGTCTTTTCAGGAAGGCGACCCCCACTACGTTCGGATCACGCCACATTCTTTTACGCGAGGTAAAATAACGGTCACGAGTCCACGTTGCTGGAGGTCGCCCTGCTTAATGAACCATGCGCTTGCCACTACAATGTTTGTTGGCGGGGAGCCGCGACGATCCGTCTGCGACGTTGTAGGACCGCGAGCGACGGTTAGAAAATACAGCCGGTGGTAAGCTTCGTGGCGTAACAGTGTGTGAACGACATGGACGCACGAAAAATTATTGTAATAAATTACCGACTCGTGTCAAATGTTCAGGTATGTGTCTCTCGATTAATTGCTCATATGTAAAAAAATAATAAAGGTAATCTGTGCAAATTGCAGAAACAATCATCCGGCAAGCTACAAATATTGGATTGTAAGGAAGGAGCTGCAAAAAAATTATTTCTTTCAATTATCACCAGCCATTTAGTATCCATTTATATTATTATTCGGTTTATAGTCAAATGGCTAACAATGTTTAAACATACAAGAACCAAATATCGACTGCATTAACGAGTAACAAATTTTAAGCAGAAATGATAAAAGAAAGCAATAATCAAAAACTTAAAGAAACAACGGAAAAGACCTGAATACGATATAATAACAGCAAAGATATTAAAAGAAATTCCGGACAAAGGAGTAAGATTTTTATTTTCAGGCTAGGGAATTTTCCACAGATATGGAAACGTGCACAGATAGTGTTAGAAAAAGCAAATAAGTATTTAATACCACCATCCGCTTATAACCAGTAACTTTCCTTCCAATTATATCTATATTGTATTCTGGCTTTTCTTTGAATCTGTTAATCGTATGTTGTGTCGTGTCTTACCTTGTTATGTAGTATTTAACCAGGATCATTTTTTCCACCAACGTTTAAGAACGGATGGCTTTAAGCCGAACGTAAATGTTGAATCATACGAGGATCAGAGACACCACCAGCAGCGTCAGGCTTTTAACCTTTCTTATATTTTCCCACACAGGAATTTTACAAAAACTCTTCCAACCATTCCATAACCAGCTATCGACGAGACAAGCCAACTTTCTTTTTCCAGAAATTCTCTGCAAGCCATGGATAGGATAGAAACAAGAGGAATCGTGTACTATTGGATTGGCAACTAAGTGATAGCGGATTTTGCCATTAAGTGGTAATGACAAGATCCGCAATCATTTAGTTGCCAACCTAATGTATTATAGTTTGAATGTATATGTTGATATTAAAACTATTCGATTCTTCGATCCATACTATGGAATCCAACATCCAAAATAGTAGAGAAGACAATTGACAAAAGATGAATGGATGAAATAATAGCTAAATCCCTTTCTTTTTTGTACGTGGAGAAATGCTCATGGACGCTTTGTTGGTGCTGCAGCAGCATAGCAGTGTTGGACTCTTACCGACTAAAATGGAATGCCACAGAACCTCTTGCAACTTACGGCTGGTGCACTCTCCTAAAAGTTTCCTAACTGATTAATTTGGCGCTAGCGGACGCCATTGCCGCTAGCGCCACCTCCCTGAAAGTCGCGACCCACGGCTGGCGGTGCGGAGCGGTCCAGGGCCACCAGACCACCATCTCCCTCGGCCGCATTAAAAAACAATTTTTTTTTCTTTTCTTTTGTTTTTTCTTTTCTTTCTTTTTTGTTATTTTTATGTTTTTCTTTCTTTTTGTCCTTTCGTTTCAGTTGTTAGTGATTGCCTGTGTTTTTTATTTTTTCTTTTTTTTTCGTGGAGGAAGTCTCATAGACAACTTCTTATCTCACCATCGTGTTGGCCGGGCGTTACAGGGCGGCGGCAGAAGGTAGTGTGTCGGCCGGACTCTTACCGACTAAGATCTCCACAGTCAAAATGGTAGAAACATGGTCGGAAGTGTGAGTGGTCGTCGGCCCTGGGGTGCTTACCAAGCAACTCTACCAAGCACTCGCGGAAAGTACGAACACAACGCGCATGGGAGCGCTCCGGCTTACCTCTGTCGTATATTAGCTTTTGAGAGAGATTTTGGGTTTTCCATCCTTTGGAAATATATCCAGGGCGAGGATTCGAATTCACGATGCGACGTCTTCAATCCCGGGCCATAACGAGTGTAGCTTTTTTTTTTATAATGTTTATTGACCAGTAGATGAATGTGTCAGGTAGATGATACATTTACACTGTACATGTGAATGTGTGCGTAAGCGTCAGAGGACGTGCAGGGCTCAGTTGAGACAAAAGACGATTGGTAGCTGTTAGAAGAATCTATTAGAATAGTCTGTTGACAAGAATCGTGCGCGTAAGAAGGTTATCGAGGTCTTCAGAGTGTAATATATGTCGGACATGAAAGGACATCGAAGCCTCCCCTTTGGAACTTCGGGATAATCCCCTAACACCGTAATCTAAATTCTATCATAGGCGTAATTAAACAATCGTCGTCTTTCGATCCGATTGTATTTGTTCGAGATTTGTGATAATGAGCTTGGGCTCGAGGCGACAGCCAGTCGCGGAACGTGGCTAGCATCTTTTTCTAACTATCGATATGGAGATTGACCAATTAGCAGCAACGTCAATTTCCCTTACTTTCCGAACGAAGACTATCCCCGATGAATCCCATGATCTCGTGTCCTTGGACACACCCCATCGTAGTTTTTCCTCTGTGGCATCGTTGGGACGGAAAGTCATTCTTTCTTGCGATCTCATCGACGAAAAGAGTAACACCTTACGATCAGTGAATATTACGCGTCCGACTTAGATTTTGTGACCACGTTCATCTATCATCCCGTCGACCGCGGATTCGTTATTGAACCTAGGAACATTGTCATTAGTTTCTCGAGTATGTAATTACCACGGTTACTTGTCCGGTTCTATAATAATCATATTTGCACTAGTCAATGTCTTCTCTATTGCATAACGACAATGTATAATCCGAATGAAGTTTCGTTTCACGCCCCGAACTCTAATTCTAATGTAAACCCGACATATATATGTATAGCTGTTGTGAATAAAGTAAATCGTTTACTTTTCCGATTCCTCTCTATACCTTAACAGAATGTTACATTGGCATGCTGTTCACCATAAACAATGAACTTTGGTTGTGGGCCTGTTTAGGCAAAAGTACCGATACATGACGGTACGACATAGGCATACAATATTTTGTATGTCGGAATTACATTTTTTTAGCTTTACAATATATAAATTGGATTTAAGTCGCTATAGAGCGGAGCTTATATACCATGTAGTTTTTTCTTTCTATCTCTGTCCTGAAAACCTGGTCGCAAAAACAGGACAGTTCGTTAGTTTATTCGGTTTCGGAGGGGCTGTGGGATTTTGGAAAGGGGTCGGTGAGGGTGGACGGGGCGGGAAGGGAGGGGTGTCCTGTAGAATTATTTGCAATATTTACAAAGTTTACAATATTCACACTATTTTATACGGAGGGAGATTTGAGCGTTGCCGTTTTGTGGCTCTTTCTCTTGTTATTCTCTTTTTTATTATGGTTTCGGTATCCACCAATTTTTTTATGTTTTTTCTGTGATTGTCTTCTGTGTCTTTTTGGGGATGGGCCATGTTGTATCTCCACCTAGTGTCTACGGTTTGTCCATTTAAGTTCTTCTCGTAGAGTATTGTTTTAATCCCTATCTTTCTTTTTATATGGTATATTATTGGGATATTATTTTGGTCTTGGAGATAGTTTCTTTCGTCTAGGTATAAAAACGCTTCGGGCGGAGGGAGGGGGGGGACCTAACCTGTTGTCAGTGTATTTTTGTAATACGAATCGTTTGGAAATAAGCAACCGAAGATTAAATTATTTTGTTTTATCTTTGCAGCTTGCGCGAAGTGGCTCCTTGTTAGTTTTAAGATGCTTTTCTTTTTATTTATTTATTTACATTTTACAATTTGTCCAGTAGGACATTTGGTAAAATATTATAGCTTAGTGGTATATTAATATAACATGTGTATGGTTACCCCCAGTGGGATACCATCTTCGAATTTGATTGATTTATTTCTTTAGTGTGGTGTGTGTTTGTTTGTTAGGTTATGTCCTTGTTTTAAGATGTGGCAGTCGATGCGGTGGTTGTTGGCTAAGTCGTAGATTCTTTTATTTTTGACGTATTTCTTGAATCTGCTGTGTTCGAATCTGTAAGTACTCAGGCAAGCCCTGATGCATTTTCCTTCGAATATGCGAATTTTTTCCATCAGGGAAGCTGATATGTTGTACCAGATTAGGCAGCTATAGGTTATGATCCGTCTGATTAGTGCTTGGTAGCACAGGATTTTTACTTTGCTGTTGAGACGCTTGGTGTAGAATAATCTTTTTGTTTTCTAGAATGCTTTGCTGACTTTGGAGAGTTGAATTTCGAGGTGCTGCTTGCAGTTTAATTTGTCGTCTATATTTACGCCTAGATATTTTACGTAATTTTTGTGTGGTATGAGCTCCCCTTCGTTTGCTTTTTCTCTTAATTGGAATTTTTTTAGAGTGTTCTCTTTCTATTGGGCCTTTTTCACTTGACTTGGGTCTAAACAGTATGGTTTCGCATTTGGATGCATTAATTTTTAGTTTCCATGTGTAGTAGTAATCGTTAATTTTGTCAAAAAGTTCTTGAAGTTCTGTTCTTATTGTTTAGGTGTAAAAGTGTTGTTCGTGATAATTGTTGCGCTGGCTGTAGATGTCGCTGATGGGGTAACTGCTGTTTTTCTCCTAATTGCGTTGAATTGATTTTCTGGGATTACGTTATTTATTGCGCAGAAGGAGGCTAGGGGGTTGTTTATGACTATTTCCAATACTTTGCTTATGTTGGGGAGGAGGCTTATAAGTCGTAGGTTTGCAGGTGATGAACCGTCTTTATTTTTTTGTAATGGCTATTAATTTGGCCTTTTTCCATTTTCCGGGGAAATACGTGTTATTTAGCGCAGTGTTGAAGAGTTCCGTGTAGTACCATTTTATTTTGTTAGGTAAGCGTTTGAGCAAAATGTTTGGCATGCCATCGAAGCCGTAGGATTTTTTCTTGTTTAGTTTGGAGAATATTATATTTAGTTGGCTGTAATTTGTAAAGTAGTTTATTTCTGGTTCTGGTTGTTTGGGGTTGTCCGAGGTGTTTTCGTTTGAGAATGTGCAAACTGTTTTATTTTGCGCTATGCCTTGTTCTATTTTATTTTTGAGTTTGTTTGTTTCGGCGATGATAATGCTGTTCAGTCGTTCTCGACCCATGTGGTCGTTTTGTGTGTGTGTTTTGGAAAAGTGGGTGCCGATAACGTTTAGTTTTTCCGTTGTTTTTTAACGAGCGTAGCTGGCTATCCGACCAAAAGCTAAATACGTAATCCTAGGCCAACAATTTAGATTCAGGAAGAATCAGAATACAGTAAAGTAAATACACAGAATGACCAGCGACGTAATTAGATCAACGGAAGGTGGAAAATACTGCACCGCGTTGCTTCTCAATGTGGAAAAAGCCTCCGCTAAAGATTGAATGATTTTATGTATTATGTGATAAAATGAAGGATTTTAAGGAAGTTAGAAACAATTCTGCTGAATAGCACATATAGAATTATTTTCTCCCACATTACGAATAGGTATTTGTATGTTAAAATTAGAAGTGTATGTGTCCTCTCTGAAAGAATTTAACTGTTCCACAAGAAAATGTCCTCGAACCCATTTTCTATTTTGTTTATTGCTAACAACGCTGAAAACGGAAACTTGTTCCTTCGCTACGTTCACATCTGAAAATAAGCTAGAAAAATTTGCGGAATGTGGGCAAATTGTAAAGTACAAATTAAATAATAAAAAAAAAAAAAGAAAAAGAACATCTGAAAATATGCCATCCAAACATGGAAACATTAAAATAGCAAGAAGAAACGTAAAACGCACGTATATAATATAGAACGCTAAGCGAGAGATAACAAAATGCAATTAAACTCAAACAAGTTTTCGCACATTGTCTTCATTTTTAAGGAGAAAGAATCTTCTGAGATTAAATTGTTAAATCAGGAAATCCAACAAACAACTTCGGTTAAATACCTTGTACTGTATTTGGATCATAAGTTGGACTGGAAAACATTAAACACATAATGATAATGAGAAAGTCGTTGCACTATCTTACAGCAAGAACATTGAGCATGAGCAACAAATTACTAGTTTATAAAACCATAACAATAACTGTAGCAGCTAACTATAGAAACAAAGAAGAAATCATCCTGCCAACGGCTAGTCTCACGTATAGTTGAGGGTTGGATGATAAAATAAAATAGCTGAGTCGTAACACAACTATCAATTTTGCTTTTATTAAACTTTATTATGAATTCAGCAATCACAATGGAATATACACTGAATTAACACACATAAATCATTCCAATAACTTTATGCAAAACCTAGTTACACTTATACGTTAAGTATGCGATCGTTCTAAGGGTAGAAACTCGGTAAAAGGTGTTGCCTATTCTAAAGATGGAGACTGAGTCGTTTAGTGACGATGTTGTGGTGGAAGAAAGCTAGGGGTGGGTGTGTCTGAGGTCACGAGATGATCTGATTCGTTAAGGACAATTTTGGTTAGGAAAGCGAGAACGATAGACATTGCTTTTGATTGGAAAATCAACGTCGTTCCGGTGCCGTTGGAAAAGCAGAGGAACAAATAAAGTTCTTCTGTTTCACAAAAGAAGGATACATACATATGTATTTTCTTGTCCTTCTAACCCATTGCCGTTGCGGTCATTTGTTGCAAATTCGATCGTTTGCATCGGACGTAAATTTTGAGGTTAAAATCTTCTGTTACAAATTATTAATTAGACCTATTTATAACTTATGCTAATCCCATATGTTATAAAATCTCTGCCAGTGCGATGGAAAACGCAAGGCTAGGCATCTTGAAAATAAGTGCATTAGAAGAAGCAGCAATTATTTTAGAACGGCCATCTCTTACTACAAGAAGTATAATAGCAGCAAAAATATATTATTAAGAGCTTCATAATAGATTTAATAATAATGATTTAATTGAGGGAATTATTTACCTTTACTCCTTGTATTTAGAGAGGGCTATGAAAAATGTACATCTCCTTCAAGAGGCTAATTAGAATACTTCTTATGATGTACATTACCACATTAAGAATCAAATACTTTCCAATGAGCTAGAAGCTCGGCGGGACAGCTGGCTACGGTCGTTAAGGCCGAGAGATGAATGTGACGCGTCGCGAGTTCGAATCCTCGGTATGTAAGACTCCGACATTAAAGGGACGGAAAACCAAAATTTCTGCTTACAACAGGCAAGCGGCCAGCCCCTCCCTTGCTTGTGGTGTGGGCGTACTTTCTGGGAGTGCGCTTGGTAAAGGTGTTTGGTGTTAAGCACCCGGGGGCCCGAGGGCCACACTCGCGCACTAGTCTACCGTCGTCCCGCCCGTGGAGGTTTTAGCCGGTAAGAATCCGGCACTACCTTCTACCCGTCTGCACAAGGGTGGTAAGAGGTGTCTATGAAGATTTCCTCCACGTAAAAAAAAAAAAAAATTTTTTTTGTAGTACGGAAGGAGACATGTTTAACACTACCGTAGACAAGGATGGATCACATATATAAATGGTAAGGCACGGTCGCCTTTCGGCGGGACTTATCAGATCTTTTTGGAGGGACCGCGAAGGGCTTCCGCTATCCCTCCGGATAACACAGATTATCTGTTAACCTTTTCTTGTGGCAAATGATCTTTACAGCTACATCCTTTCGAGCATTGCATTTCGAACAATATATTAGACGCGAATCTAGATGTTTGATCCATTGACATCGTGTAATCAAAAACGAAATAGATAAAAAATTTGATATACAACACAGTATTACTGAGTGAATTTACACTATTAATTACCAAATTCCAGACTTGAACAACATAATCATAGGCAAAACTTGGATACATACCGGTGATTAGAAGGTGGCGCCTACTGACATTCTGGATCAACTTCAGTAAACATATTTCTTTGAATGATGAAATTAAAAGTGTTATACGAGTAGCGATAATATCGTAAACTGTTTATAATTTAATTAGACATAATGTTACTTATATGCTTGTAAAAAGTTTCCATTTGTAAATTGGTTCGTTAATTATTTTGTTTTATTTTATTTATATGATCATATATTACCGGGTTTCCGACCGGGTTTACACCCGAAGATCAGTCACTCACTCATCTTATACATACGCACCAGCGTAACTATCTTCTTTACAAGTTGTTAGAATAAACGGTGATTTATAACTTACTATACAGTGTTACATTCATTTTGTGTTACACCGAAGTTGTTGGATTGTGAAAATATATAATAACCTGTTAGTAGCAGCGTCATGATCAATTTAACTACTTTTATTATCCCAAAAGAAATAAGGGATCGAACGTTTCGCGGCGTCGACTAGCAAATCGTAACGGGAATTTACTACTCCCGTTGGCGCGCTTCTTCGAGATCGTGTCTCCCCGCGAACGTGCGAAAACACATTATAACTAATATTTTATTGATCTGCGGCATTTCAGTCAATATCACACCATTATGTTATTATTATTATTATATTATATTACTATATGGTTATTATTATATTAAAACTGTTTTGAGAATAAACGCTAAAATAGGTACACATTACACAGTTGTTCATCGAAATCGTTACAAAGTTACGTAGTATTTAAACACCCGACGCAACACTTAAAACTCGTTTGTCGGAAAATAGCGGCATTGCTGTCAATGATATTAGCATAGTCGTCTGTGCTATATGTAACAACACAAGCGTCGGGCGCGTGTTTCAGCTGGTGTTGCTATGAGAGTGGTGCAGACAGGCGATCGATGTTGTCCATACAATTCGGATTTAAGACTCAGACTGCGAATTTCAGACGCAGCCCCGTAAGGCGCGGCTGTACGGCTGAGGAAATTCCATCTTTAGACAATAGGGCCATGTCTAGCACTCTTTCCAGGAAAAGCGTGTTCAGATTGCAAAGCACCTAACAACAAAAAAAGAAAAGTAAAATAAGTTAAATATAAAGGGGCACTCCATGCGTTAGGTGAGATTATTTTCAATCAAAAATGAATTTTTGATCAATATCCAAATGTGTTATGTTGTATATCAATTGTATAAATAACAAAAAAGGATTAATATATCCTTTCAAACTTTGCACGCTGCACTAAAATACAGAACATATTTACTCGCAATATATTTTAATACAGTTTCATTCGCTTGAAAAGATACAAAAGATTTTGATTGCAATATACTTGCGTCTGCAGTTTGTTATTACCATCTTGCCGTCGGTGTATGGCCTGGTCTCTGATGTGGATTAATATTACACGCTCGTCGGCCCTGACGCAACGATTCTCTTTCCAGCAGCTTTTTCGTCTCTATTATAGTACCGCGGAGAGATTACCGACATACAGACAATGTCGACGACAAAGGGCAAATGCCGACAAGCCGAAAGGGTGGGAAACTTCAATAGGCCTAACGGCCATCAATATATTTCGGCACCGCAGCCGTTGATGTTCGGTTAGCCACCGGAGTGTCAAGAGTCAAGAGTCGTTCTTTGACAGTTTCTCGACGAATCCGATGATCTCGTGTCCTTAGACACACCCCATCATAGTTTTTCCTCTGTAGCATCATCGGGACGGAAATGCATTCTTTCTTGCGATCTCGTCGACGAAAAGAGTAACACCTTACGACCAGTGAATTTACGCGTACGACTTAGATTTTGTGAGTACGTTCATCTATGATCCCGTCGACCGCGGATTCGTTATTGAACCTAGGATCATTGTCATTAGTTTCTCGAGTACCTAACTACCACGGTTACTTGTCCGGTTCTATACTAATCGTATTTGCACTAGTCAATGTCTTCTCTATTGCATAACGACAACGTGTAACCCAAACGAAGATTCGTTTCACGTCCCTAACCCTAATTTTAATGTAAACCCGACATATAAGAAGCGGCATAGATATAAGAGATGTAAAGCCGAAAGTTCGTCCAAAGCCAAAAGGCACGGACTACGCAATAATAAATAAAAATAATAAATAAAGTTAGCAAGAAGGAAATATAAAGTACAAAGCAAGATTACTCGCAGTAGGACGTAACTAGAAATCGGAATAAATTGCGGGCAATCATTCGCTCCTGTCAACGATTGGACACAGCAAGGGTTATGCTGGCTCTAACGGCGATTAATCGAATGATAATCAAGCAATCCAACGTCAAATCGTCATGCTTATACAGAAATACAAAGGACAGAGTATATATGGAACAACCACTAGGATTTATAACCGACGGTAACAAAGTATGCGAGCTAGAAAAACGCACATATGGATTGCCTTAATCTGGATACCGTTGGATATTATATAACACACTTTGAAGGAGAATCGTGTGCATATAAATTAAGGGACAGAAGCAACCGATCGTTGGAATATACGTAGCTGACTTTTTATAGCAACAAATGATAAGATAGTTGAAGAACTCGCATCAAAATTGAGATAGCACTTTGAGTTAACCGAATCGGAAAAAAATAATTCCTTAAATATAAAAGTTATAAAAAAGAAGGATGTGATATAATTATCGGAAACATCATACAAAGAACAAATTTTAAGGAAACACCGCCTAGAAAGTTGCGATCCAGTAAAATAGCCAGTAAGAAAATTTAAATGCATTTAAAACAAGATTTAGATGCATATAAGGTTCGCCGAAGCCGGTATCACGTAAAGTGAAAAAAGAAATGGAAGATGAAAATAAAAAAAGAGAGAATTTATTTGCTAACATCTTGTTTACACTAATGACAGTTTACTTCCGAACTCCAGCCGTGACTTTCAAAGACTGGAGCTCTTACAACTCGGCCGCATCCCTACACAAGTGGTTATCTTACGAAGTAGTGAGGACCCCCGGGTGTTGTGTCTGGGCCCCGACCCCCTGCTGCCGCGTGCACTCCCATGCCGTCTGGTGGGTGTCCGTCATTAGCTCGTCGGTTTTGAAGTGTACCGGTCCTGACACCGGATAAGACCGAATACCAACAGTTACTGAGACCACTGATCTACTGCATTGGCAACTAAATGATTGCTGATTTTGTCAATACCACCTAATGACAAAATCTGCAATGACTTAATTGCCAACCCAATGTATAGCTATCGGAACGAGACCTGATATTTCTTCACGGTAAGTAAACTGTCACAATATAATCGGAACTCAAAAGCAATACATTTGACCGCTGTGGAAAAGGAATGTAGATACCTGAATCAGTAGACCCAAGTTGGATGGAGCAAATATTAAATTTGTAGAAAGAAAGAGTGAAAAAGAGATTAGACAAGATCAAGTCGTGCTTTATTCGCATCACAATTGAGTATGTCTGCAGAACAGCAATGAATATTTTAGTAATAGCATTTTGCAATTAATTTAAAGATGTCTAATACAAAAATTGAAATGTACCATAACGAAATAGTAAAATGATTAAGAAATATGATAAATACAGATATGTATGTATGAGTAACATTTTGTATGTAAATTAATTTTTAAGAAATGGACAAGTGCTATATTTTAATCTTTCAGTTCCGACAAAGAAGATAATTCCTTTGACCAATTTTGTAGAAATTCAAATCAGAAAATAAAATAAGAAAGTATACAACTTTTTATTAACTTTCGAAATCAGTTTAAAAACAATTACAAATAACATATGAGTTGTACGAATGAAAATAGTTACATCAGAATCATATCCACTCTAAAACCTCATTTATTTAGTATCAATTCAAATTTTTCTGATAGAAAGGAGATGTCACGTGAAAGTATTTAATGCAAAGAGTTTAATTAAAAATCTTCATGCTATTGACCATTCATTTGCGTACACGTTCGAACGTCCCTGGTGATAGGCTCTTCTTATTATTTTATTTACATCGTTCTTAACAATATGAGTAAAACTAACGTAGAAAAAATTAGTTATTGGTATACTACTTGTAGCAGACTGCAGAACTAAAAAGAAGGTAGAAAATAGTGTGAAATTAAAAATTTTGACGCGTTTACAAAAATGTGTTTTTTAAAAAGAAAAAATAGACTTTAAGGTGCTATAATAAACTATTTGACGAACTTTCAGGGCACCCAGGATCCTCTCCTTGCCTCTCAACACTACTCTTACTACAAGAAATATAATAGCAGCAAAAATATATTGAGGGCTTTATAATAGATTTAATAATAATACTTTTAATTAAGGGAATTATTTACCTTTGCCCCTTGTATTTTGAGAGGGCTATGAAAAAAGTACATTTCCTTCATGAGGCTAATTAGAATACTTCCTATGATATACATTGCCACATTAAGAATCAAATACTTTCCATGCAGCTAGAAGCTCGGCGGGGCAGCCAGCTACGTTCGTTGAAGCTCAGAACTGAAGACGACGCGTCCCGAGTTCGAATCCTCGGCATAAGGAGACCTCTCCAGCTCTTTAAAAAGGGACGGAAAAACCAAAATTTCTCTTAGAATATACAAACAGGCAAGTGGCCAGCCCTTCCCTTGCGTGTGTTCTGGGTGTATTTTCTGGGAGTACTTGGTTTTTAAACGTGCTTGGTGTTAAGCACACAGGGGCCCGACGATAAAAACTCGCACTGGTACACTGTCCCGTTCGTGGAGGTTTTAGCCGGTAAGAATCCGGCACTACCTTCTGCCCGTCCCCACAGGGTTGTAAGGTGTCTATGAAGATTTCCTCCACGTAAAAAAAAAAAAAATTTTTTTGTAGTATGAAAGGAGAGACGTTTAACATTCCCGTAGACAAGGGGGAACACATATAAATGGTATCACTGGCGAATAATCTTTATCAATAATCGACATGAAAGTAGGTGTTACGCCACGATGCTTACCACAGGCTGTATTTTCTAACCGTCGCTCGCGGTCCTACAGTGTCGCAGGCTGACCGTCTCATCTGCCCGCCGGATCATATACAATGTATCGACGGGCGCATAGTTGTCGCCAAGCAGCGAGCCCTAGAAACGTCGATTTTTGTCCGTAACGTTTTCGACACAAGAAGAACCATACGTGATCATAGGCGCGAGCGGTGGCGTGAAGCGAGCATAATGGGGGGTCGTCTTCCAAACAAGACAAAGAAATGATCGAAAGGCAATCAGTCCCTTCTGACGAGCCAAGCATTAGACATCGAGAGCTCTGACGAGCAAAATCAAAATCATATAGTTTAACGAATTCATTGAGAGATATCGTAAGGTCGAGTCAACTTTGTGTAATTTATTCATCATATTATTGTCAAATATATTATTTTATGTTCACCTGTCAATACAGTGTTACTTCATTGAACCACCTCTGTTATCTTAATCGAAACAGGGGAACGACTATTTTGCGGCGTCGAATAACAGAATCGTAGCGAGAATTTACGCCTCTCGCTGACGCGTTTTCCTAGCGGTCGCGTCTCTCCGCGAAAGGTCGTAACAGTATAAAAAAGAACATAGTCGGACTACATGCCGTTGAATAGGGATGGGGGGGGCAGAATTATAAAAAAACCAGGAAAAGCTAGAAGAAGAGAAGGAGAAAAGGGAATGAACAAGCGAAAGTGTGGAAAAATACCTGGAGGAATGTAAAGACTGGACCTGCAGTCCAAGGGAAGAACAGTAGAGGAAACGTGGACTGAAATCAAAAAGAAGATAAACGAAGCAATGCCAAAGAAGAAAGTGAAGATGAGGAAATGGGGTATGGGAGAGAAAGCGTGGTACAACAAGGAGTGAAAAGAAAGGAAAAGAGTGATGAGAAGGGAGATGACAAAGTTTATGAAAGGAAAATGCAGCAGAGAAGCGCTCATAGAGGGAAAAAAGAAAAGGAAAGAGAAGAAGCAAAAGAAAGCAACGGGGGAAAACTGGTTAGAAAATGAGGTACGAAAGTATGCACCGAAGGAAGTGGGGGTGGCATTATGGGAGTTAAGGGGGGGCTAAGGTTAATTCGTACAAAAAAGGCATGTTTCTGTGAATTTTTTGTGACGACACAGTTAGAATCTCTTTATTAAAACCAATAATACACTAAAGTATGACATTCGAAGTATATTGTATAAAATTTTCACGGACGTGTCTCGGAAAAAAGTAGAATTGCGGTGCCTCTCGTAACTTGGTGCTGTATCATCTGAAATCAAAAAATTAAAGTTCATTTGTTAGGAAGCAGTTTTCTCCAGGTAACGCTGGGAGGATTTTTCGAAATTTCAATTTTTCACTTTTTTGGAACACTTTGAAGGGAAAAATGCGATTTTTTGCGAAAAGATCGGATAATTTGTTATTGTAAAATAAAAATAATTAACAAATTGGAAAAAACTCTCCAGCGTTACCTCGTAAATTATGTACAGAAATAGTGTTCAAAGGGGCACCGGGATCTGGGGGGTAAGATTAGGTATTATATAGAGAGCGAAACATCTGCCAGGTATCAATAGCACGTTCGGGTCGGGTAGGTATTAAAATCCGACATGTATGAAAATACTCGTAACTTTGTCAATTTTGCTCCAATCGACTTGAAATTTTGATACAATATTCTTAAGATATTATGCATTCAATTAAAAAAATACAAAAAAATTTT
Organism: Bombus vancouverensis nearcticus; assembly: GCF_051014615.1. NCBI lineage: Eukaryota > Metazoa > Arthropoda > Insecta > Hymenoptera > Apidae > Bombus > Bombus vancouverensis. Next base: position 1,521,493 of record NC_134928.1, on the reverse strand, counting down.
AATACCTTACCCCCCCCCTTAAGGAGAATATGGAAATAGGGAGGGGATACCAGAAGATTGGAAAAAAGGAGTAATACGTCGGATATGTAAGAAGGGGGACAAGAGAGTAGCGAAGAGCTACAGAGGAGTAACGCTAATGGATACAGCATACAAGATCTATGCAGAGATACTGGACGAACGACTGAAGGCAGAGATTGAAAGAAAACTGGAAGATTCGGATTCAGAAAAGGAAGAGGAGTGACCGATGCGGTTTTTGTGATAAACCACGTCATATACAAGCAGCTAGGTAAAGAAAGAGGGAAATTACATGCCTGTTTTGCGGACTTAAGAGCGGCGTTCAACAGACTAAACAGAGAGAAACTGGAGGAGAAAATGAGGAAAATGGGGATTAGCGAAGAACTAACCCGAAGGATTAAAGCGATATACGAAGAAACAAGGAATGTAGTGAGAGTCAAGAACCGCGACACAAGGGAATTTTGGACTGCGAGGGGAGTCAAACAAGACTAGAAGAAGAACTAAGGCAAGGACAAGCTGGGGGCATAGTGGTAGGAGAAAGAAAGGTATGGTCACTAACATATTCAGACGATATTGTGTCGATGGCAGATAGAGAAGAGGAGCTAAAAGATATGCTAAAGAGATTCAAACAATTTTTAAAGAAAGCCGAGTTAGAACCGAGCACGGAAAAGACCAAGATAGTAGTTTTCGAAAAAAGAAGGATAAAAGGAGACAAAGAAAATGGAAATGGGGAGAGCAAGAATTAGAAGAAGTGGACGAGATAAGATACCTAGTGTACATGCTAGAGAAAAACCGCAGTGATGAGAAACACATGCAAGACAGGAAAAAGAGAGCAACAATAGCAACGAAGAAAACATGGAGCCTGGGAGAAAGATGCAAGCTAATAGAAATCAAAGAAAAAGCATTAAAAAGAACAGCAAGGTATGAAGATAAAGCCCTAGAATGAAAAAGGAACTAAAAAGGAGTAAAGGAGTGTATAAAGGAAAGAGAGAGAAATTGGGGAAATGGCCAAGAAGGGAAAGGAGCAAGAAAGAGAAAGAAGGGACTAGAAGAGGTGAGAAATGGAGGGACGCAGATAGAAGCAAGAGAGGAGCAAGCAAGGATGACAGTAGACCAAATTATAGAAGAAAGAAGAAAGAGAGAAGCAGAAGAGAGGGGGAAAAGGATAAGGGAAACCAAATATAATATACATTACAGAAATATCGCCAAAGAAGAATTATCAAAGTACTTAGAAGGGTGGATGAAGTGGAAGTATAGAAGGCAAGATTCACATGTGGGAACGAGACCAAAGCAGGGGAATACTGGAAAGAAGAGGGAGAAAAAAGATACAGACTATGTAGAAGGAAAGAAGACCTGTGACATGTAATAGAAGAATGTGAAATAACGGGAGGATCAAAGGACATAGGAAAAACACTAAATGAGACTGGAAAAGGTTCAACAGAACTAAAAGCAATAATAGAGAAGAGAAGGGCAAACGACAGGAAGGAAGCACAGCAAGGAGGCTAAAGACCAAAGCTGCAATAGTTATTAGTCATTAGTTATTAATTTGTAGTTTCTAGTATTTAGTTCGTAGAGATAGAATAATTAAGGGAGTGAAATAGAATAGAGCGGTTAAGAGGGGAGGTAGACATATAAGAAGCGAAATAGATATAAGAGATGTAAAACCGAAAGTTCGTCCAAAGCCGAAAGGCACGGACTAAGCAATAATAATAATAAAATAATAATAATTTATATAATAATAATTTAATGTGAATTAAATTTAATGTAAGTTAAATTATTATTATATAAATTATATAAATTACCTTACGGTTGATATCGTACGTGATAAGGATCGCGAAAGAGTATCTAATTTGGTATAGTCTTTACCACAAAAAGTATTTCAACCTGAAAAAGTTGTGTAATTCATTTTCGTTGATCCGAGGTCTTATTCAAAAGATGTTATTTCTTAAAACTGTTGCCTATTATTTAGTAACAATTGTGTCACTATTACTGCAAACTTTTCAATGTTACATAACATAATGCAAAAAGAAGCGGAAAGAAACAATGAGTAATTTACTTATATATTATTTATACAGAATCTGTATAAATCTCTAAACATTTATACAACTTTATTTTTTACACTAATGCTATTATATTCATCGAATTGATTGGTATCTCAAACTTTTTATTTATTTTTGCAATATATTTTTTGTAAAATTATGAAGTACATTTATTAGGACAGGAGCACAATTACATATACTTATTTTCATTAGATTGGTTTAAGTCAAATTAGTTACACATGGTATATGTGGATATGCATATTAAAGGTTGGCTGTTCTATTAGCCGTTCAGAAGTCACAGTAATCAATTTCGCAAATTAAGTGACGATGTTGCAAACACTGTTTTTTAATTTACATTAGAATCTATTATCATTTATGTCATCTTTCTGCAATACATGAATTTTTGTTGGAATACAACTGTAATATCGTAGAATAGCTTTGATTGGAGATCGGCTGAAATTAGAAAACACCGTGTACGCCGTCTTTTTGTGGTTTGTTTACATCCAAGAGCGCCTAGTAACAGTGACGCGAGAAAAGATAAGCAGCGTCAAAACAGAAGTACGGTTTCATATTTCAAGGAGTGGCAATCGAGAGGCCAGAGTATGTGAGCCGAAAAGTGTGTGCGTGTGTGTGTGAGAGAGAGGACGAGAGCAAGAGCGAGCACGACCGAGCAGGAGTGCATTGGCGAGGGTCAGAGTTGATCGAGACGTCGAAGCATAGAGTCGTTAGAATTGAGTTGCGAGTGTTGTCGAGTGTAGAGTTGCTAGTGAGTGAGAGAGAGAGAGAGAGAGAGTTACCAAATACTTGTCAAGTTATTTGTTGTAAATACGAGCGTTGCATTTAGTTTTCCTGTTAATCAAACATCGTTTCTCTGTCTAACTAATATCTGTATTTTCAATCCATTATTAATAAATTATAATTAATCGGACAAAATTACACCTTTAATATATTCCGATATTACACAACGATATTAATCGCATACAGATAAAGTGATTGATCGAACGGATTCTTCCCTCCGTTGCCCAGCGACATCCCCACTACCGTGCGTTCGTGAGATGTACCGCGGAGGCTAGCGCGTGCATGCTCTCCTTTTTAATGTGGGTAGCTTCCGTTGTACATTGATAACTTTTTCATTTCCGTTTGGCACCTAATAAGGAATTGAACGTGTGTTGCAAAACGTGTTTTTTCCTAAAAAATGTCAAAGTTATTGAAGTTTTTCTGAATAATATTTCTGAATTTGATAAATTTACAAATTTATATCTCCTCTTAACACTTAACGCTCCAAGTGTGCCTCCCAAGCACCACCAATGTGCGATGCGGTACGGTACTCTTTTTAAAATCTGACACTTAAGAAGTTTTTTTCTTTCTTTTTTATTTGGAAGAATTTTATAATTAATTCTCACTGAGAATTATAAGTAATAGCTTTTAATTATAATAATAGTCTGTTATTTCGACCAATCGCGGGGAGACGCAGTCGCGAGGAGAGACGTCAACGGGAGTCTTAAATTCCCGTTACGGTTATAACAATCGACACCACGAATTGATCGATTCCCTGATTTCCGTTGAGATAATAGGGGTGATTGAGGTTGTATAACACTGTGATTCACAGAATTATAAATAATATATTTCCAACACTTAGATTACACTGTTGAGCATAGATAAATAGATAATCACTTATCGCACGAAGTTAAGATAGATATGTACGTTAGAGCAGGGCTCTTATAATGGGATTTAATGTATTAGCGGACCTAGCACTTGTGACATCAATCACATTGGATAACAATGGATCAACAATCGTTGGATAAACGAAGGTTGGTGGACTAGGAAGGGCTTTAACCGCCCTCGATAGAAAGTTGCTAGTAGGAAGCATCGTACGTGAGAAAAACTAACCTTCTCGTGTCAAGCAGTAGTAAACAATAGTCTTTAGAAACTGATTTAGAAAAAGACATTTGTTGGGTCTGAAGGACTTTAGCAGACAAGCTACTCGGGTTTCGGTGTCCGTCTGGCCCACGGTGTGTGACCTGGGCCAGGCAGAGAGTCGCCTGGCGTAACATAGTCGATTAATAAGCTATTGGTCGGTAAACGTCGACGACAAAAAGCCGATGAATAGGCTATCGGTCGGTAAGCGTCGGAGACTAAAAAGCGAATATTCGGCTATCGGTCGGTAAAGTGTTAAAAGCTTGCAAGTCGAAGTATAATGAGAATAAGTTGGAATTGTCGGTCGATATTCACAATTAAAAGTCAGAGCGTTAAAGGTTACAAAATGAGAATAATTAACATTAAATTTGTATTTGTGTTCAAGACTTTAATCAACTTATTCTTTATATATTCTTTATATATACATGTCGGAGATGAAAGGACATCGGAGCCTTCCCTTTGGAACCTCGGGAAAATCCCTTAACACCGTAATCTAGATTCTATCATAGGCGTAATTAAACAATTGTCGTCATTCGATCCGATTGTATTTGTTCGAGATTTGTGATAATGAGCTTGGGCTCGAGGCGACAACTGGTCGCCGAACGTAGCCACGGTCACGGGAAGAACGTTTTGCCTGACGGAGGTGTGGAGTGGTTGTATGGTTCTCCCTAGAAATGCGGTTGTGGCGGCATACGGTCTCAACAACGGGCCTAGCCACATGGGATTGTACCTCGGAGGTGTCGATATAATGGGACACACGTTGTATTACTAATCAAACTCCAGGCAGAAACTGCGTAGCAACGGCGATTGGAACCTTCTCGATGCTTCCAACGAGCATATAACAAACAAATGCAATGCAATCAATTTACTATTCGTGCGATCGCCTTGGAGAGTGACACATCGAGCAGTTTATACCGAGCGTCTCAACAATCGTATTTTATAGCTAAAATTATTCTACGCATAGTAAAGAGTTATCCCGTTGACCGTGGATTCGTTTGAACCCAAGAACATTGTTAATAGCCTTCATTAATCTTATTATTCGTTAAACTCATTCGTTAAACTCAATATTTATTGTACTTTGTAAAAGTCTTGTATATTCGTGTAAATATAATCTCTGCTTCGTAAAACGATGGCTAATTCAAACGAAGAATCGTTACGCGCCTTAAATTCTAATGTTAACCCGACATATATATAACCTTGGTTATAAATATTTTAAATCGGCACAATAATTGTTATAAGTATATAACAAACATTTGTCGTACAGTGGTAAATATTTATATTTTATATAATCGGTAAATATTTCTTATGCTAATCTATAAATCTAAGGAATCTCAGAAAATAAATGTTTCAGATGGAATATATCCGAATTTGTAAATAACTTCTAGATACTGTTCAGTTTGAAAACAAAGACAAGGAATATATGGATTATGTGGAACATCTCGTATCTTATTCCAAAAATTACGAGCCGAGGTGGTTTATTCTACGTGTTGGTTGGTTTATTCAAGAGACGAGTGATAAAATTGTAATAGTCAGTGTATATTAAAATCACTTTAAATACAAGTACAGAGATAGTGTATGCCGGTTGTAATCGTTGCTCGTCCATTCTTCCGTTCAACTCTACGCTTGCTATTCTACAGTATGAGTCGTTATAATGATTCGTTATAATGATCGTCCTAGAGAGCACGTTCGTCTATTCGTATCGACCGATGGCATTATAAAAAGTTCAAATGTAAATATTTTTTAAAAATTCACAAGTTCGATCACTTTCTTTCAATGAGTCGTTCAAGTCACCAATATAGCTCAATGATTCTGGTAGTGTTTTCAGCATGTAGTCGAGTTTTTCACGTTCACTTACGTTTGCACCAGCTCTCTTTAATTCATTTATCTTTTTTTCAAATTCCGTGAAAAATGAATTTGATTCTTCAAAGTCTTTCAGCCTCATCATGTCTAGTCCACTTCTTATACAAATTTGCAATGCTGTTGCTTCCTTAATATACATCTCATCAAATTTTTTAATTATTTTTAAAGCAGTGTCTCGATCACCAACAAATTCTAATTGTTCATTCGTTATACTACCATAGATGTAGTTCATCGCCCATTGATTCTTTTCATCCCAGTTATCTTGCGCATCCGTGTCCATTTTCTCTCATGAAGCCGGTTCTAGATATTTTTTACGCTTTAAATACATTAATACTCTTTTCTTCCACATTTTGTAATCACGTCCATCGAATATTTGAAGTTTAATTTCATCGCCCCTTGGCATCTTGATTCGTTTTTTATTTTCATCCTTTTTTTCTTCTTTTTCAAAAATAGTTTTCTTTATTATCCAGGTTCCTTTTATTTGTTCTGCTAATAGCCTCTTTATTTCTTCAGAACTTATTTCCAATTTTTTAAAAATCGACTTTTATATATTCACTTCCGGTTTCACGTGGTTCCATAACCTTGAATCTCGGCAACCACGATTTTTGCTACCATGTTGAGAATTGTGGATCTTGATAGCCGAAATAATGTTACAGGAACACTAAATTTACACTTGCAATTAATATTAGAATAGTTATATATTTATTTGATAAACGATTCCGAAGATATTCACTTTCTTCTATACCCGACTGTTAACCGACTGAATAGTTTACCTTCATCTGTTTTCGAGACGCCGCGCACACACATACCTCAACACACTGATACCCGCATACAAGTATCTCTACTACGCATTCAACCCAGTCCAGCACAGAAAATTATATATATCTCAACAACATTAAAAGAAAAACTATGCCAAGCCCTAGTATTAAAATATCCCGACTATACGAAAACATTTACGTTAACAACGGATGCCAGTAACGAAGGTTTAGGAGCCATTCTTTCACAAGACGGACACCCTTGTTGCTTCGTTTCAAGAACATTAAACCCCCCTGAACGAAATTATACTACGACAGAAAAGGAATTATTAGCTATCGTTTGGGCAGTTAAAAGACTTAGACAATATTTACTAGGCCGCAAATTCAAAATTCAAACAGACCATCAAGCTCTTAAATGGCTACACAACTGCAAGGATCCCTCTAGCCGATTGATTCGATGAAGACTAAAATTAGAGGAGTACGAATATGACATGGATTACGTAAATGGAAAGGAAAACACAGCCGCTGACGCCCTATCCAGAATACACGCGATAACACAAACTGACGTTTTATTAAAACAATTCAAACACTGGGAAAAATCAGAAGAAATACCAAAATTATTAAAACTAACATCTAGCAAAGACTACTTTTTCCAATTAACAAAAACAATCTAAGCCCATATGACGAAACCACATGGTTACAGAAAATATCAAACATACTTCAAACAAGTAGAAAGATCGGAATAGGAGACAATAACTTAAACGCACAAGAAAAAGCACACATAAGAAGACTTCTTTTATTTTTCAATGACCAAAGCGACGACATAGAATTTGCTTACGAACCAATACAGAGTTTAAGTGAAGAAGAGATAGAACAAGTACTAAAAGAAAATCATGACTTGATAGGACATCCCGGAATGCAAAAGACGTACGACAAAATCAATGACAAATATAATATCCCACACCTAATGGACAGAATAAAAATTAGAATAGGAATCAAAGACTGTTCGGATAAGAGGAAAGGAAGAATCACAAATAACTGACATCCCATTAGAACCTAACGACCAAATCGCTATGGATTTGATAGGTCCGTTGAAAAAGACCAAGATAGGAAACCAATACATTCTCTTTATACACGATGAACTAACCAAATATTTATTACTTGTACTCTTAAAAACAACAACAGACCCAATCAATCTGGAACGCTTTACTGAATCACTACATTTATATATTCTCCGCACCCAAACATATATTAACTGACAGAGGACAAAATTTCATTAGCGAACTAATGCAACGATACGAAGAAGCATTTAGAATCAAACATATAAAAACCACCTCATTCCAGCCGTAATCCAACGGAAGCTTAGATCGAACACGTGCTGTAATATCCGACATGTTAAAAGCTATACAAAACGACAATGAAACAGAATGGGATCAAAACCTAAATTTTGTGTGTCTAGCATATAACATAATGGTTCATGATGCCATTGGATATACCCCTTTCGAACTCACATTTGGACATGAGGCCAATCTCCCCTCTGCCATATCCCAGAATCCCCAAAGAACATACGCTGATGATGTTAGCTTCAGGAATCGAGAATGAGCTGCCAAACTACTTAAAGACAGAGAAACTCTAATGAAGAGTTAACAAAGATATGAAAGAGATAAAAAAAAAAAAATTATTAAACTTCAATCCATTTTTAGAGAAGGAGATTTAGTATTAGTTCATAACGATCATAAAGAACACAAGTTAGATACCGAATGGCTAGGGCCATACACCATTGAAAAAGTAAAAACCCTTTATTACGAAATAATGGTAAATGATTCGATTAGGAAAATACATGGTAATCGTATTAAACCTTACTTTCCAGGACGGTCTTCACCTTCTTCATAGATAGCTAAGCTAAACGTTCTATTGTTAAGGAAATTCGAGGATTTGGGAATACAAATTATTGACTATATTTCCCCCACAACAGTTATACATCTATATTACTCTCTGAAGAACGTCTTGCACGCACGCTGGTCGTCAACCGACTATCCTAGATTCTTCTAACATCTTTTTTTTTTTTTTTTTTTATTTATTTGTTGAAATTACAATCAATTCTCGCGTTGAGAATTTTCAGTAATCTTCTAACATCTGGCAACAGTCTTTTGTCTCCACTAAGACCTTGACGCCCTCTAACCCTTACACACACACTCTCATGTACAGTGTAAATGTATCACTTCCCTAACATCTATATATCAAGAAAAATTAGCTCATGCATACATATATAGCGAATCTGTAAACGTAATTATATGTTTAGACATTAAGGATATATATGCAAAACTAAGCGAAATTAAAAGATTTAGACTAATGTTAACAGAGCATTGTACAAGTGAATGCCAGTCTTTCAATGAAATGATTACACGCGCTCGCGAAAGAAATTTAGACAATTTAGTAATGCATATTAAACTTATGACACCCACTCGTTACCGAAGAGAGTTATTGAATTTCGTTGGATCCATTTCTAGCAATCTATTTGGAACTCTGGATGACGATGATTTAGAATTAATAAATAGAAATATAGATAAACTTTTTGATGAAAACAATAAATTAAAAACCAATATAACTTAGAAAACAAATCTCAAAACTATAGCTTTACTCTCAAATGAAAGTCTAGAAGAAATCCTAACAAAAATTGAAACGATACCAAAAATCATTAAAACTGTACAATCGTATAGAATGCACCTCAATCAAATTTCCAACGAAGTAAACAAATTCGATCATTTGCATCGGACCTACATCTTGAGGTTAAAATCTTCTGTTACAAATTATTAATTAGACCTATTTATAACTTATGCTAATCCCATATGTTATAAAATCTCTGCCAGTGCGATGGAAAACGCAAGGCTAGGCATCTTGAAAATAAGTGCATTAGAAGAAGCAGCAATTATTTTAGAACGGCCATCTCTTACTACAAGAATTATAATAGCAGCAAAAATATATTATTAAGAGCTTCATAATAGATTTAATAATAATGATTTAATTGAATGAATTATTTTCCTTTACCCCTTGTATTTAGAGAGGGCTATGAAAAATGTACATCTCCTTCAAGAGGCTAATTAGAATACTTCCTGATATACATTGCCACATTAAGAATCAAATACTTTCCAATCATCTAGAAGCTCGGAGGGGCAGCCAGCTGCGCTCGTTAAGGCCCACAACTGAAGACGACGCGTCGCGAGTCCGAATCCTTGGCAAAGAGAACTTGAAAACAGGAACGGAAAAACCAAAATTTCCCTTACAAGTAATATACAACAGACAAGCGGTCAGCTCCTCTTGCGTGGGTTGTTGGTGTACTTACTGAGAGTGCTTGGTAGAGTTGCTTGGTAAGCACCCCAGAGCCGACGAACACTCACACTTCCGACCATGTTCCTACCATTTCGACTGTGGAGATCTTAGCCGGTAAGAGTCCGGCCGACACACTACCCTCTGCCGCCGCCCTGTGCCCCCTGCCGGTAAGATGGAGAGATAAGAGGTTGTCTATGAGAATTTCCTCCACAAAAAAAAAAGAAAAAATAAAAAACACAGGCAATCACTACCAACTGAAGCGGAAGGACAAAAAGAAAGAAAAACATAAAAAAAACAAAAGAAAAGAAAAACAAAAATTTTTTTAATGCGGCCGAGGAAGAGGACCTGGACTGCTGCGCCCCGCTCAACCCTTCTAGCAGGGGGCGGGGCGCAAGCAGCAATGGCGCCCCCTAGCGTGAAATTAATCAGTTAGGACACTTTTAGGAGAGTGCACCGGCGGTAATTCGCAAAAGGTCCCGTGGTATTCCTGTCACACGCGTAGGCAGGCCATCGTGGAGTTTTTGTCGGTAAGTATCCGACACTGCTATGCTGCTGCAGCACCAACAAAGCGTCCATGAGGATTTCTCCACGTACCAAAAAAAAGGGGATTTAGCTATTATTTCATCCATTCATCTTTTGTCAATTGTCTTCTCTACTATTTTGGATGTTGGATTCCATAGTATGGATCAAAGAATCGAATAGTTTTAATATCAACATATACATTCAAACTATAATACATTAGGTTGGCAACTAAATGATTGCGGATCTTGTCATTACCACTTAATAGCAAAATCTGCAATCACTTAAATGCCAATCCAATAGTACACGATTCCTCTTATTTCTATCCTATCCGTGGCTTACATGGAATTTCTGGAAAAAAAAAAGTTGGCTTGTCTCGTCGATAGCTGGTTATGGATAGCTGGTATTGCTCATTTTCATGAAAATGGAATTCAGAAACTATTTTTGTAATCGAGTTGCTCCTTTGAAGGTTTAATGTGTAAGATTTAACATATCTAAATGACATTTCGTTCGCAATAAAAAACTTTCTGATGTTGGAAGTTATAAACACACGTCTGTCTTTTAATTCTGAAAATTTTACTTCCAACTGATTTTCAAAAATTTTCAAATATTGAATCCGCCTTAAACGTATGTAAGTACATGTTTGACAATCGTCTAAAGATGGAATTTCCATAGCCGTACAGCCGCGCCTTACGCGGCTGCGTATGAAATCCGCAGTCTGAGTCTTAAATCCGAATTGTATGGACAACATCGATCGCCTGTCTGCACCACTCTCATAGCAACAACAGTTGATACACGCGTCCGACGCTTGTGTTGATACACATAGCACAGACGACTATGCTAATATCATTGACAGCAATGCTGCTATTTTCCGACAAACGAGTTTTAAGCGTTGCGTCGGGTGTTTAGATACTACGTAACTTTGTAACGATTTCGATGAACAACTGTATAATGTATACCTTTTTTAGGGTTTATTCTCAAAACAGTTTTAATATAATAATAACTACATAATATTATAATATAATACTAATAATAACATAGTGGTGTAATATTGACTGAAATGCCGCAGATCAATAAAATATTAGTTATAATGAATCCAAACCAATGGCTTTATAATTACAGTACTCACAGATTATTAGAAAAGATAGAACAGATTAAAGAAAATTATGCTGATGAAATAAAATAAATAAAGGAGATAAAGAAACATAAAATGAAATAAAAGGATATAAAGTAATATATGATCATATAAATAAAGTAAAACAAAATAATTAACGAATCAATTTACAAATAGAAACTTCTTACAAGCTTATAAGGAACGTTATGTCTAATTACATTATAAACAGTTTACGGCATTATCGCTACTCGTATAACATCTTTAATTTCATCATTAAAAGAAATATGTTTACTGAAGTTGATCCAGAATGTCAGTAGGCCCCACTTTCTAACCACCGGTATGTATCCAAGTTTCGCCTATGATTATACTATTCAGGGTTGGAATTTGGTAATTAATAGTGTAAATTTACTCAGTAATACTGTGTTGTATATCAAATTTTTTTATCTTTCTTATTTCGTTTTTGATTACACGATGTCAATGGATCAAACATCTAGATTCGCGTCTAATATATTGTTCGAAATGCAATGCTCGAAAGGATGTAGCTGTAAAGATCATTTGCCACAAGAAAAGGTTAACAGATAACCTGTGTTATCCGGAAGGATAGCGGAAGCCGTTCGCGGTCCCTCCAAAAAGATCTGATAAGTCCCGCCGAAAGGCGACAGTGCCTTACCATTTATATATGTGTTCCATCCTTGTCTATGGGAGTGTTAAACGTGTCTCCTTCCGTATTACAAAAAAATTTTTTTTTTTTTAACGTGGAGGAAATCTTCATAGACACCTTACCACCCGTGGGGACGGGCAGAAGGTAGTGCCGGATTTTTACCGGCTAAAACCTCCACGAACGGGACATTGGTACCAGCGCGAGTTGATCGTCGGACCCCTGTGTGCTGAACACCAAGCACCTTTAACCAAATATTCCTAGAAAGTATACCGAGAACACACGCAAGGGAGGGGCTGGCCGCTTGCCTGCAGTATATTACTTTTAAGAAAAATTTTGGTTTTTCCGTCCCCTTTTTTGAGATGTCCTTATACCGAGGTTTCGAACTCGCAACGCGTCGTATTCAATTCTGGGCTTTAACGAGCGTAGCTGGCTGCCCCGTCGACTTTTTAGCTGATTGGAAAGTATTTGATTCTTAATCTGGCAATGTATATCAGGAAGTGTTCTAATTAACCTCTTGAAGGAGATGTATATTTTTCATAGCCCTCTCAAAATATAAGAGGTAAAGGTAAATAATTCCCTCAACTAAATTATTATTATTAAATCCATTATGAAGCTCTTAACAATATATTTTTGCTGCTATTATAATTCTTGTAGTAGGAGATGGCCGTTCTAAAAGAATTCCTGCCTCTTCTAATGCACTTATTTTCAAGATGCCTAGCCTTGCCTTTTCCATCACACTGGTAGAGATTTTATAATGTATGGGATTAGCATAAGTTATAAATAGGTCTAATTAATAATTTGTAACAGAAGATTTTAACTTCACGATCTAGATTTAGATTATTAGAATTACGGTCAAGAATCACGAGGTGGATCTGTCCCGCCGATTGAAAAGTGCAGCTCATTAAATGGGCTTAGAAATCTGTTATAATTTTTCTTTTTACTTAAAAAAAAATTTGTTTGTATTCGTTAAATATATATAAAATCATACCTCAAAATTCAACAGATTCGTTTCTTTCTTTCCCTTCTAAAAAAATCACAAAAAGTGGCTGTTTTAGAACATTCTAATTCCGAACACTCCCTTAATCGTTTTATTTACTTATCAATTCGTATCCCGGTGCTTTTTGGGGGTTAAAATGCTAATAGATCATTTCTTTGGCCTCTGAGTTTGTGAATGGTTTTACAGGAAAAAATATCTAGAAAGGTGATTTACAAAAATTTCATGTATTATCACAAATATAATTTATAAATATACAAATATTTCTGCTTCGTTGGTAGAAGAAAGTGTTTTTTTATTATTATTATTTAATTTGTACTTTACAATTTGTCCAGCTAGACATTTGGTAAATTTTTCTTGCTTAATTGCTAAATAACATTTGGATGGCTACGCCCAGCGGGATACCATCTTTCAGTTTGTTTATTTTATTTCTTTAGTGAGGTCAATGGGATGTTTTCTTTTTGTCTTCTATCTATGAGAGTTTTGTTTGTTTCGGCGGTCAATTGGTTTGGATGTGTTGTCGTTTTTTCCTTGTATTTTTCTGTGTACCTGCCGATTTCAATAGAAGAAAGTGACTTAAATACTTCGGCTAATGCACAACTAAGTTTGCTTTATCTGTGTAGGGTAACGTGTCCTCCTTGCGACAAATGGATCGCAGAAATAATTTACGATGAACAAGTGAATTTCTTGAATATCTACAAAAAAGAATAGTTACAGTCTATTGTAAGAGACAAGTTCCTTAGATACTTCTGGAAACAGTTGTTTTTGAATTTCTGAGGGATTGTTGCCACTTTTCTCGTTGCTTCGTTTAACCTACGTTTCCTCTTGCTTCTCGATTGCTTTGCGATATTCTTCTAGCTTATGTCTTTCTGTAATATTCCTTTTTATGGAATCTGGATAGTCCTGTTTGCTTGCGGACTTTTCATCAGGTGTAGTAGAACGGATCGCATTTATTATGTTGCTATTCAAATATTCCATACCTGCTTCAAAATCTTCGTTTGTTCTTAGCGGCACTGAAGTCGATCTTGGGATTCGTCGAGAAAAGCCTTCGTTCAGAAAGTAAGGGAAATTGGCGTTGCTGCTAATTGGTCAATCTCCATGTTGTTGGGACAAAGACTGTTTGTCTGTTTGAAGGACTTTAGTTAACTAAATCTTAAGATTTATAACGGGCCCTCGAGCTAGCTGAACATGTACTGCGGAGACGCATCGACATCTAGCAATCATCTTACTCGAAGAATAGGGTCTGTGTGTGGCGAGCTACGGGACAGAGACCGTTGGAATGTTTACTGTCGAGTGTTACAACTATTTCCTTTTTAAGGAGAGCTATAGAATTATTCCATGCCTTTGTTAGACAAAGCGTTCATCCCGTGACCGCGGCTACGTTCGGCGACTGACTGTCGCCTTGAGCCTAAGCTCATTATCACAACTCTCGAACAATTACAATCGGATTGAATAACTACAATTGTTCAATTACAGCTATAGTAGGCTCTAGGTTACAATGTTGCGGGATTATCCAAAATTCCAAAGGCTCCGGTGTTCTTTCATCTCCGACATATATGTCCACCTCCCCTCTTATCCATTCTATTATATTGCACTCTCTTAATTTTTCTATCTCTACGAACTAAATATTAGAAACTACAAATTAATAACTAATGACTAATAAATATTGCAGCTTTGGTCTTTAGCCTCCTTGCTGTGCTTCCTTCCTGTCGTTTGCCCTTTCATTCTCTATTATTGCTTTCAGTTCTGTTAAACCTTTTCCAGTCTCGTTTAGTGTTTTTCCTATGTCCTTTGATCCTCCCGTTATTTCACATTCTTCTATTACATGTCTCAGGTCTTCTTTCCTTCTACATAGTCTGTATCTTTTTTCTCCCTCTTCTTTCCAGTATTCCCCTGCTTTGGTCTCGTTCCCACATGTGAATCTTGCCTTCTATACTTCCACTTCATCCACCCTTCTAAGTACTTTGGTAATTCTTCTTTGGCGATATTTCTGTAATGTATATTATATTTGGTTTCCCCCCTCTCTTCTGCTTCACTCTTACTTCTTTCTTCTATAATTTGGTCTACTGTCATCCTTGTTTGCTCATCTCTTGCTTCTATCTGCGTCCCTCCATATCTTACCTCTTCTAGTCCCTCCTTTCTCTTTCTTGCTCCTTTCCCTTCTTGGCCATTTCCCCAATTTCTCTCTCTTTCCTTTATACACTCCTTTACTCTTTTTTAGTTCCTTTTTCATTCTAGGGCTTTATCTTCATACCTTGCTGCTCTTTTTAATGCTTTTTCTTTGATTTCTATTAGTTTGCATTCTTCTATCGATATATAATTTGTTGCTGTCATACCTAATATCCGTTTTATATATCTTCTTTGTATTCTATTCAGTCTTTCTTCCATATCCCAGCCCCATACCTCTGCTCCAAACATCTTCATTCTCCTCTCGTAGTCCTGTTCGGATATTCTTTCTCCCAGGCTCCATGTTTTCTTCGTTGCTATTGTTGCTCTCTTTTTCCTGTCTTGCATGTGTTTCTCATCACTGCGGTTTTTCTCTAGCATGTACACTAGGTATCTTATCTCGTCCACTTCTTCTAATTCTTGCTCTCCCCATTTCCATTTTCTTTGTCTCCTTTTATCCTTCTTTTTTCGAAAACTACTATCTTGGTCTTTTCCGTGCTCGGTTCTAATTCGGCTTTCTTTAAAAATTGTTTGAATCTCTTTAGCATATCTTTTAGCTCCTCTTCTCTATCTGCCATCGACACAATATCGTCTGCATATGTTAGTGACCATACCTTTCTTTTTCCTACCACTATGCCCCCAGCTTGTCCTTGCCTTAGTTCTTCTTCCAGTCTTGTTTGACTCCCCTCGCAGTCCAAAATTCCCTTGTGTCGCGGTTCTTGACTCTCACTACACTCCTTGTTTTTTCGTATATCGCTTTAATCCTTCGGTTTAGTTGTTCGCTAATCCCCATTTTCCTCATTTTCTCCTCCAGTTTCTCTCTGTTTAGTCTGTTGAACGCCGCTCTTAAGTCCGCAAAGCAGGCATATAATTTCCCTCTTTCTTTACCTAGCTGCTTGTATATGACGTGGTTTATCACAAAAACCGCATCGGTCACTCCTCTTCCTTTTCTGAATCCGAATCTTCCAGTTTGTTTTCAATCTCTGCCTTCAGTCGTTCGTCCAGTATCTCTGCATAGATCTTGTATGCTGTATCCATTAGCGTTACTCCTCTGTAGCTCTTCGCTACTCTCTTGTCCCCCTTCTTACATATCCGACGTATTACTCCTTTTTTCCAATCTTCTGGTATCCCCTCCCTATTTCCATATTCTCCTTAAGGGGGGGGGGTAAGGTATTAAAATTTTTTTGTATTTTTTTAATTGAATGCATAATATCTTAAGAATATTGTATCAAAATTTCAAGTCGATTGGAGCAAAATTGACAAAGTTACGAGTATTTTCATACATGTCGGATTTTAATACCTACCCGACCCGAACGTGCTATTGATACCTGGCAGATGTTTCGCTCTCTATATAATACCTAATCTTACCCCCCAGATCCCGGTGCCCCTTTGAACACTATTTCTGTACATAATTTACGAGGTAACGCTGGAGAGTTTTTTCCAATTTGTTAATTATTTTTATTTTACAATAACAAATTATCCGATCTTTTCGCAAAAAATCGCATTTTTCCCTTCAAAGTGTTCCAAAAAAGTGAAAAATTGAAATTTCGAAAAATCCTCCCAGCGTTACCTGGAGAAAACTGCTTCCTAACGAATGAACTTTAATTTTTTGATTTCAGATGATACAGCACCAAGTTACGAGAGGCACCGCAATTCTACTTTTTTCCGAGACACGTCCATGAAAATTTTATACAATATACTTCGAATGTCATACTTTAGTGTATTATTGGTTTTAATAAAGAGATTCTAACTGTGTCGTCACAAAAAATTCACAGAAACATGCCTTTTTTGTACGAATTAACCTTAGCCCCCCCTTAACTCCCATAACGCCTCCCCACTTCCTTCGGTGCATACTTTCGTACCTCATTTTCTAACCCGTTTTCCCCCGTTGCTTTCTTTTGCTTCTTCTCTTTCCTTTTCTTTTTTCCCTCTATGAGCGCTTCTCTGCTGCATTTTCCTTTCATAAACTTTGTCATCTCCCTTCTCATCACTCTTTTCCTTTCTTTCCACTCCTTGTTGTACCACGCTTTCTCTCCCATACCCCATTTCCTCATCTTCACTTTCTTCTTTGGCATTGCTTCGTTTATCTTCTTTTTGATTTCAGTCCACGTTTCCTCTACTGTTCTTCCCTTGGACTGCAGGTCCAGTCTTTACATTCCTCCAGGTATTTTTCCACACTTTCGCCTGTTCATTCCCTTTTCTCCTTCTCTTCTTCTAGCTTTTCCTGGTTTTTTTATAATTCTGCCCCCCCCATCCCTATTCAACGGCATGTAGTCCGACTATGTTCTTTTTTATACTGTTACGACCTTTCGCGGAGAGACGCGACCGCTAGGAAAACGCGTCAGCGAGAGGCGTAAATTCTCGCTACGATTCTGTTATTCGACGCCGCAAAATAGTCGTTCCCCTGTTTCGATTAAGATAACAGAGGTGGTTCAATGAAGTAACACTGTATTGACAGGTGAACATAAAATAATATATTTGACAATAATATGATGAATAAATTACACAAAGTTGACTCGACCTTACGATATCTCTCAATGAATTCGTTAAACTATATGATTTTGATTTTGCTCGTCAGAGCTCTCGATGTCTAACGCTTGGCTCGTCAGAAGGGACTGATTGCCTTTCGATCATTTCTTTGTCTTGTTTGGAAGACGACCCCCCATTATGCTCGCTTCACGCCACCGCTCGCGCCTATGATCACGTATGGTTCTTCTTGTGTCGAAAACGTTACGGACAAAAATCGACGTTTCTAGGGCTCGCTGCTTGGCGACAACTATGCTCCCGTCGATACATTGTATATGATCCGGCGGGCAGATAAGACGGTCTGCCTGCGACACCGTAGGACCGCGAGCGACGGTTAGAAAATACAGCCTGTGGTAAGCATCGTGGCGTAACACCTACTTTCATGTCGATTATTGATAAAGATTATTCGCCAGTGATACCATTTATATGTGTTCCACCCTTGTCTATGGGAATGTTAAACGTCTCTCCTTTCATACTACAAAAAAATTTTCTTTTTTTTTTACGTGGAGGAAATCTTCATAGACACCTCTTACCACCCTTGTGCAGACGGGTAGATGGTAGTGCCGGATTCTTACCGGCTAAAACACCTCCACGGGCGGGACGACGGTAGACTAGTGCGCGAGTGTGGCCCTCGGGCCCCCGGGTGCTTAACACCAAACACCTTTACCAAGCGCACTCCCAGAAAGTACGCCCACACCACAAGCAAGGGAGGGGCTGGCCGCTTGCCTGTTGTAAACAGAAATTTTGGTTTTCCGTCCCTTTTTATTTCGCATCCTTACATACCGAGGATTCGAACTCGCGACGCGTCAGCACCTTCATCTCTCGGCCTTAACGACCGTAGCCAGCTGTCCCGCCGAGCTTCTAGCTCATTGGAAAGTATTTGATTCCTAATGTGGTAATGTACATCATAAGAAGTATTCTAATTAGCCTCATGAAGGAAATGTACTTTTTTCATAGCCCTCTCAAAATACAAGGGGCAAAGGTAAATAATTCCCTTAATTAAAAGTATTATTATTAAATCTATTATAAAGCCCTCAATATATTTTTGCTGCTATTATATTTCTTGTAGTACGAGTAGTGTTGAGAGGCAAGGAGAGGATCCTGGGTGCCCTGAAAGTTCGTCAAATAGTTTATTATAGCACCTTAAAGTCTATTTTTTCTTTTTAAAAAACACATTTTTATAAACGCGCCAAAATTTTTAATTTCACACTATTTTCTACCTTGTTTTTAGTTCTGCAGTCTGCTACAAGTAGTATACCAATAACTAATTTTTTCTACGTTAGTTTTACTCATATTGTTAAGAACGATGTAAATAAAATAATAAGAAGAGCCTATCACCAGGGACGTTCGAACGTGTACGCAAATGAATGGTCAATAGCATGAAGATTTTTAATTAAACTCTTTGCATTAAATACTTTCACGTGACATCTCCTTTCTATCAGAAAAATTTGAATTGATACTAAATAAATGAGGTTTTAGAGTGGATATGATTCTGATGTAACTATTTTCATTCGTACAACTCGTATGTTATTTGTAATTGTTTTTAAACTGATTTCGAAAGTTAATAAAAAGTTGTATACTTTCTTATTTTATTTTCTGATTTGAATTTCTACAAAATTTGTTAAAAGAATTATCTTCTTTGTCGGAACTGAAAGATTAAAATATAGCACTTGTCCATTTCTTAAAAATTAATTTACATACAAAATGTTACTCATACATACATATCTGTATTTATCATATTTCTTAATTATTTTACTATTTCGTTATGGTACATTTCAATTTTTGTATTAGACATCTTTAAATTAATTGCAAAATGCTATTACTAAAATATTCATTGCTGTTCTGCAGACATATTCAATTGTGATGCGAATAAAGCACGACTTGATCTTCTCTAACCTCTTTTTCACTCTTTCTTTCTACAAATTAAATATTTGTTCCATCCAACTTGGGTCTACTGATTCAGGTATCTACATTCCTTTTTTACAGCGGTCAAATGTATTGCTTTTGAGTTCCGATTATATTGTGACAGTTTACTTACCGTGAAGAAATATCAGGTCTCGTTCCGATAGCTATACATTGGGTTGGCAATTAAGTCATTGCAGATTTTGTCATTAGGTGGTATTGACAAAATCAGCAATCATTTAGTTGCCAATGCAGTAGATCAGTGGTCTCAGTAACTGTTGGTATTCGGTCTTATCCGGTGTCAGGACCGGTACACTTCTAAACCGACGAGCTAATGACGGACACCCACCAGACGGCATGGGAGTGCACGCGGCAGCAGGGGGTCGGGGCCCAGACCCAACACCCGGGGGTCCTCACTACTTCGTAAGATAACCACTTGTGTAGGGATGCGGCCGAGTTGTAAGAGCTCCAGTCTTTGAAAGTCACGGCTGGAGTTCGGAAGTAAACTGTCATTAGTGTAAACAAGATGTTAGCAAATAAATTCTCTCTTTTTTTATTTTCATCTTCCATTTCTTTTTTCACTTTACGTGATACCGGCTTCGGCGAACCTTATATGCATCTAAATCTTGTTTTAAATGCATTTAAATTTTCTTACTGGCTATTTTACTGGATCGCAACTTTCTAGGCGGTGTTTCCTTAAAATTTGTTCTTTGTATGATGTTTCCGATAATTACATCACATCCTTCTTTTTTATAACTTTTATATTTAAGGAATTATTTTTTTCCGATTCGGTTAACTCAAAGTGCTATCTCAATTTTGATGCGAGTTCTTCAACTATCTTATCATTTGTTGCTATAAAAAGTCAGCTACGTATATTTCAACGATCGGTTGCTTCTGTCCCTTAATTTATATGCACACGATTCTCCTTCAAAGTGTGTTATATAATATCCAACGGTATCCAGATTAAGGCAATCCATATGTGCGTTTTTCTAGCTCGCATACTTTGTTACCGTCGGTTATAAATCCTAGTGGTTGTTCCATATATGCTATGTCCTTTGTATTTCTGTATAAGTATGACGATTTGACGTTGGATTGCTTGATTTTCATTCGATTAATCGCTGTTAGAGCCAGCATAGCCCTTGCTGTGTCCAATCGTTGACAGGAGCGAATGATTCCCCGTAACTTATTCCGATTTCTAGTTATTTCCTACTGCGAGTAATCGTGCTTTGTACTTTATATTTCCTTCCTGCGAATGTTTCTGACTGTACATCTATTTGCTTTCTATCGTTTCTATCTCTTTTTCGTGCTGCACTAATCTCCATATCGTGCTCTGTCTCATCGTGTTGAGACACGATCTCTGATTCTATCGCTGCCACATAGTTGTTTGGTAGTAATAACATTCGTTTATTCATTTCGCTTTTCTAATCTTTCGAAACGTCTTCTTCTCTTAAGCGCATTTCTCTTGCCATTAGCAACCTGTCATGCTTTTCTCGTGTGACTTTATTCAGCCATCCTCGTTTGGGTCCGCGTTTTATGTTTTCTTGAAACTCTTCTGCTTCTGGTTAATATTCTCTGTTCCCTGTATTACCTTCGTTAATTTGGCTTTTCATATTGTTGAGGTTTTATCTCGGAATAGAGAGAGCAAACGTGTGGATGAATGTATTGGGTTGGCAACCGAATATTATAGAATTTCTT